>NC_133652.1:156577066-156877066 GCF_009905375.1 Apium graveolens
AGGATCCAACAAAGCTTCCTCTACCTTCTTTGGTTCTTCCTTGGATAGAAAGCTGCTGTATAGACATTCTTCTTGAGTTGCTCTCCTGGTTTGAACTTTAGAAGAAACATCACCAATTATGAGCTCAAGGGTTGATCTTTTGTCCATTTTCTTTGTTGAGGTAGATTAGCTCTAGATGAAGAGGCCTCATTGTTGTCTTGATGTGTGATTGAGTTTTGATTGTTAGAAACTCCCCCTGAGTTTGTGGATCTTTGATTTGAGAAAGGGGAACTTTCTATAGGTGATCTATCCTGACTTCCTGCTCCTTTTGATAACCCGACGGATGGTGAATTTTGAGTACCGACGGATAAAGCTGGCTGTCTCCCGACGGATAACGCAGATTGCCTTCCGACGGATGAAGCATTATGCAACTCGACGGATGTTGAGTTTTATGCTTCATTGGTAGTAAATTTTTCTGTATTATCTTTTGATACTGTTTCTTGATCACTTTCATCATCACTGTCATCACTAACCATCTCCACATTGTCGAATTTGAGGCTCTCATGGTAATCTCCATCTTGAAGTCCTTCAATCTTTTTATCATCAAACACAACATGTATTGATTCCACAACAATGTTGGTTCTTAGATTGTAGACTCTATATGCTTTACCAACAGCATATCCAACAAAAATTCCTTCATCTGCTTTAACATCAAGCTTCCCATTTTGATCAGTTTGATTTCTCTGAATATAACATTTACAACCAAAGACATGAAGAAAATTTAGAGTTGGCTTCTTGTTCTTGAACAATTGATAGGGAGTCATGCATCTTACTTGATTAACCAGAGAAATATTCTGAGTATAGCATGCAGTATTTACAGCTTCAGCCCAGAAATATGTTGGCAGTTTAGATTCTTCAAGCATTATCCTTGCGGCTTCAATAAGTGATATGTTCTTCCTTTCCACTACTCAATTCTGTTGTGGAGTTCTTGCTGCTGAAAAATCATACAGAATCCCATTTTCCTCACAGAATGCTCTCATGACTGAATTCTTGAACTCAGTTCCATTGTCACTCCTGATTCTTCTAACCTTGAAATCAGGATGATTATTGACTTGCCTTGTGTGATTGATGATGATTTCACTAGCCTCATCTTTAGACTTTAGGAAAAATGTCCAAGAGAACTTTGAGAAATCATCTACAATTACTAGGCAAAATCTTTTCCTTGAGATGGACAACACATTGACTGGTCCAAACAAATCCATGTGTAACAGTTGCAAAGGTTCTTCAATTGTTGAATCAAGTTTCTTCCTGAATGATGCTTTAATCTGCTTCCCTTTTTGACAGGCATCACACAGTCCATCCTTATAAAACTCCACTAGAGGAATGCCTCTAACCAGTTCTTTCTTTACTATCTCATTCATGGTCTTGAAGTTTAAATAGGATAGCTTCTTGTGCCATAGCCAACTTTCATCCTGACTTGCTTTGCTGAGAAGACAAGTAACGGATTTTGCATTAGATGAGTTGAAATCAGCTAGATACACATTTCCTTTTCTCACACCAGTGAGAACGACTTTGTTGCTTCTTTTATTAGTCACAACACAGGCTTCTGAGTTGAAGGTTACTGAGTTGCCTTCATCACAAAGCTGGCTGATACTCAACAAGTTGTGTTTGAGACCATCCACTAAGGCAACTTCCTCAATGATGACATTGTCCTTTGAAATCAAGCCATATCCCACAGTATAACCCTTGCTGTCATCTCCAAAAGTGATACTTGGGTCAGCTCTCTCCTTGAACTTTGTGAGCAGGGTAGAAGCACCAGTCATGTGTCTTGAACAACCACTATCCAAATACCAAAGATTCTTTCTGTTTCCCTGCACACATCAAAATCAAATCAAGTTGATTTTGGTACCCAAGTTTCCTTGGGTCCTGCCTTGTTAGCTTTCTTTTTCTGTTTCTTAAGATTTATCTCATTTGACTTGGGGATATCAGATTCATCCTTGGTCATTTGAGTTGGGCCTTTGAACCATTCATTATAACAGAATTATCATGCATATTATAATCAACAGGGAATGGCATGCTATTAGTGAACATGTTATTCCAATAAGGCATGCTAAATGGCATTTGTGGCATACTAAATGCAGCATAATAAAGATTAGGTGCAAATGGCATATTAGCAAACTGTGCATTCATATTCTGTGTAGACATAGCATTCATAGGCATGGGAGGCTGTATTGTTTTGATCTTTAAACTCTCTGTTCTTCAAGAGCTTGCTCTGATACCAATTGTTAGTCCTTTAACAATGTAACAAGAATTACAGAAGGGGGGTTGAATGGAATTCTTGAAACTTTTTCATGAATAAAAATATTCTAACTCAAATATATATATAAGTGTGAATTGATTAGCATAATGCGGAATAGTTACTTGAAATGAATCAAAACACAAGTAATTAAAAACAAGAGTCTTTAAAAATTTTCTGGTGGATTTGAATGATTCCACCAGAGATATTTAATATATATCAAGAGAACTCTGTGTGCAAAAAGCTCACAGCTGCTTACAAAATGATAACAACTAAGAACGAGAGAAATGCTAAAAATACAGCTTAAAAATGTTTCTCTCTTGGTTGCTTAGTTCCTTAGTTACTATTCTATTCCTGCTTCTTGGTTTATATATCACCAAGATTATAAAGTAATAAGACAGGATAATAAAACAAAAACTATCAAGTCTAATACAATGCTACTTCATTACTCTATTCCAGCATCTTTGAATATCCTCATAATAGCATGGAAATGGCAATGCTTCTTTGTTCTCGAAAACCCAGTTGAATAGGCTACCACATTCTAATTGCATATACTCGACGCATGTGACTGTGTTGTCACTGTCAACAGATATTTGAATTCTTTATCCATCGGGTTTATGATCATCCGTCGAGTTATTGATCATCCGTCGGGTTGTTGATCATCCGTCGAATTCATTGTTGTTTATCCGTTGGGTAGCAATCAGGCACTTGACTCCATTTCATTTATGCAGAATTACAAGACATCATCTATGTACAATTAATCAACCTATTCTGCATATCTAGTTAAAATCAATATGACTTAAGTACTATTATAGATTCTAAACAATGTGTATACAGAAATGTGCTACAGACTTATTGTTACATAAGCTACTCACTCGATGGATAATAAGTCATCATCCGTCGGGACTAAAATGAGTTATCCGTTGAGACTATAATCCTTATCCGTCGAGTGCTACATTTTTACTAAGTAAAATCTACCAAGGTGTTTTGTTCATGAAATCATCAAGTACACAACATATACACAACAATCAACTTGAGCACTGTCAGAGGTTGATATCTTGATAACTCTATCAAAACTTGCTGTTACTGTTGTAGCTTGCAGTTCTTCACTCTGAACAACTTGAGCCTTGTCAGAGTTTGTCTTTGACTCTTCATAAATCTTCCTTCTTTTTAGAGTTTGAACATCTTCATCTTCAGCAAGAGTATCATCAGTAATTTGAACCATTTTACACACTGGTTTCATCAAAATTTGAGGAATTTTCATATCCTGTGGCTTGGTTGGTTCATCAACTTTTCCCTTTCATTTGTCTTTGGGATCAATCTCAGTCTGTGATCTTGTTTTGGGATTTGATGCCTCAGTATTTGACTTCTCCTTGATCACAATACCTTTTACCTTAGGCCTGGGAGGTTTCTTTGCAACAGAAGCTTTTGGCTTTGGATTTGTCTTTTCAGCTTTAAATCTAGCTTCTTTCTCCTTAAGATTTTCTAAATCCATTCCTGGATTATGCTTCAGAAATAATCTTCTAGAAATTTCCTCATCAAGTGTCTGAATCTTGGGATCTTTATAGTAGACACCAGTATACTTTCCCTTGAACTTCAGAGTTTGCATAAACTTTTGAGAGTCTTGACTTCCACCTTATATCAGAACATCAGGCTTTGTCATCAGACTTTGCTCATCAGAATTTGATATCAGATTTTGAGTATCAGCACTTGCTATCAGATTTTGAGTTTGAGCAGCTTCAGGACTTGTCTTTTTTTGAATAGAAGATCTGCTTGCATCAGTAATTAGTTTCCTAGAAGAAACCTTGCTGCTGTGCTCTTTACCTTGAACTTGACCTCTACCCTTGCTAGGGTTTCCCTGGTCATCAGCTTCATCATCTTTCTTCTTCAGGACTTGATCATTAGAGCATTTGGACTTAACTGTCTTCTCCCCCTTTTTGGCATCATCAGGTAGTAGGAGAGAGAGAAGAAGTTCAACTGAAGATTGGATTTCATCCAATTGAGCTTTTTGAGAAGCTTGATTTTGAAGAACCTCAGTGATTTGGGCATGTTGCTTCTCCTAAACTTTCTCAATTGCTTCAACTTTCTCAAGAGTAGGTTTGATAATCCTTGTCTTGTCAAGCTTGATCTGCATATCTAGCTTATTAGCTGATTCTTGTAGTTTATCAACCTTTGCTTGAGTTTTAGAGTGTAGACCTTGAAGGCTTTTGGTACTTAGAGCTGTGATTTTAAGTTGATCTTGAAATCAGAACTTGTCATCAGCTCATCAGCCTTGGCAATGTGCTCTGTCAGAACTTTAGAGCTTGGAATAAAATCAGTTTCATTCCACTTCTTGGTCCACTCAACTCCCCTGTGAGTTTCTTCCCAAGGAACAGGTGCAGCTTGCTCAACAAACTTCTTAACCAATGTTTCCTTTCCAAGAATGGGAGCTGGAATATCAACATAAACACTATCTCCAGTACTGGAAGAAGACTCATCATTCTCTGATAAAACAAGTATATGTGAGGCAATGGGAGATTCTTGAACTACCTCATCTAAATTCTGATCTTCAGGTTCCTGATCAAGAATTGGTGTAGATGGTATCTCGCATTTAAATTTGGAGAATGAGTTAGAGATGTCTGAGCTGCTGTAGGAGCTTCCAGATAAAGAACAGTAGGAATATTTAGATTGTGAATATCTATTTCAGAATTTGTGCCTTGTTCTTCAGCATCATCTGTAGCTTTAATAGGAGAGACATGAGGTGTTAGCACAGTATCTTGAGCTTGAGTAGGGGATGGCAGAGCTTCAATTACAACAGGTTCTGATGAGATCAGAGATTCCTGATCCCCTTCCTCGGCTTCAGTAGTATCCTCAGATGGAGGCTTAGCCATGTGCCTTTTAGCCCTCATTTTTTTCAATCTCCTTGACAGTGAAGGAGTTCCTTTATCATCAAAACTTACAGTTCTTTTTCTCTTCAAAGTATCAGAACTTTGAGCTTCAACATTTATCTGATGGGTTGACCCTTCAGCTTCTGTTTCTTTCTGAAAAACCACAGTTTCAGCTTCAACATTCACAGGTTCTGATGCATGAACCTGTACTTCCTCATCATCTGACTCATCCCTTAGAATCATTTTCCTTCTTTTTGGTAGAGGTTGAGGAACGTACTTTTCCCTTTTTAGGCCTGGAAGGTGAAGGTCTGATGGTATGTGCTGATGGTTGGTGTTGTGGGGATTGAGCTGATTGGAAGTATGTTCTGATGATAGGTTGAGTTGGTTGAGGTTGAGAGGTGGTTGATTGTGTAGTTATTGTAGGTGCTGATGGAGGTTGGGTTGGTTGGACATCAGGATATTTAGCAGTGTATGTGGCTAGATCAGAGTTAACTAAAAACTGTTTGACTGATTGTGGGATTTGGAGGGGTCTCAAAACAGTTTTCTTATTATCAGCAGATAATAAGTCGGTAAATGCTCTCTTAGCAAATTTAAATGGTGAAATCAACTCACTTACTAATTAGGGTGCATCAGAGTTACAAAAGCTAAAAAAAAGTTGACAGAATCTAGCAAAATATACAGTATTTCTATCTTCTATCATCCTATCCCCTATGAATCCTAGTACAATAGTAGCATAATCAAAATGAGATTGAGTAATCAGAGCATACCCAATTTGCTGACTGAGGATAGGAATTGCATCAAAGTTTTAACACTTATTTGCAAAGGTTCTTGTGATGCAATCAAAGAAAAAACTCCACTCCCTCGTGATGTGGGGTCTCTTTAGTTGTCCAAGCTTTGCCAAAGTTTTCTCATAGCCCATATTGGCCATTAGCTGTTGAAGAGCCGGCACCTCAACTGTGGAAAAAATGCAGTTTTCTGGCAGATGGAGTGCTTGTCAAACTGTGGCCAAAGTCACCACATGGGCATCCTCCCATGTTGTAAATACGATACTTGGGGAACCATTGGCACCACCATCATCATAAACTCCTGACCTCCAGAACTCCAACACTTGAGTCCCTGAGATAGCTTCAGGTTGAGTCAAAGCATAGCCTATTTCACTTCGAGATAAAAAGTCTTAAATGTAGTGAAGTTCTGATGGAGCTTCATCCCTAGAGAGAATAGCTGAATAGTTGTTAGGAACAAATTTAGCTCCATTGAAAACTATGTCTTTTGGTGCCATTTCTGTGAAAAAATAAGTGAGAAAATAGAGTGTGCACAAGGTGTTTGATAAAAGTCCTGTAAGAAAAAACTTCAGAGAATATTAGAGAGAGAGAATAAGAGAGATTAGAGAAAGAAAAGTAGGTAAAAGATTATATAATCTTTTAACTCCCATATTTATACTCTCCTTTTGACAACTATTATAATTGAAGCAGAACAGACTTTAGACACCTGGCAGCATAACATTAGTCAAAACATTATTAGTGGGAACGGGTATTAAGCAGTAATAAATGTGCACATGCAGTGTTTCAAGGAAAACACGCTTCCCACTTACTTAATGATTATGACTGTTTTTTATCTCACCTAATTATATTCTGATAAAATATGACCGTTACTGTATTCACCACAAATAAGTCAAGTAAATAAATAATGCCACATAAGCATCAAAGTTTGCATCAGGATTTAATATCAAAACTTGACTATTATCAGATTTTAACAGTCATCAGAACATGACTTCTGTACTCAAAAAGTGAATGTCTGTTTCTGTGATTCTTTATACAAATACTGACTTGTTTCTTCAGAGTTTAATCATCAGAACTTCCATCTGAACTTGTCCTCAGAATTTATGCATATGACACTTAACTGTTTATCTAAAACAACTTAATCACCACAGTAATTTTCATCATTCATATGGAGTGAAAGTGTGTGCATTAGCAAAATATTAGATAAAGATTAAAGTCTGATAAACTTCAGTACATCTTAGAAATAAGGCATAACTAAGAAAAGTGCTTAAAATCTGTCATTAATAATGAAGTCTACTATAGAATAAATTTATGCAAGAGTCCACCTCAACTGTTTGTGCTCATTTTATGCATCTTTTGAAATTCCTTTTTACAGTGGCTTCTCAGTGTAAGTGAGTCACAACTGCTATCAGAATTTATGCTATTATCAGAGTATTTTTCCAGTAATCAGAGAATGTGAAAAGTCACCAAGAAAAATTTATTTGCTTTTCTAATGCATATAACCTAATACCAGCAATGCACTTGGGTCTTCCCTTCCACATATTTACTCTAGATCTCAAAGGAGTACCTGACTTCAATTTTCTTTTCTTTTCTTTTCTTTTCTTCAGATAAGTGAGGCTTATCAAGCATGTGGTTCATCCTTAAGATTTACTGACATCAGAATTTGACAGATAAGAAGCAAGAATCTAGTTTATGACTTAGTAATAAGATACACAAAGTAAATTTGACTAAAGCTCAAAATCAGAATTTGCTTGTGTTAATGAATTTCCACATAAACAACTAATTCAAATATGGGATTTCTAGTATGTTAAAGACTAATAGGTCAACATCTAGCACAGTTATCCTCATTGGATTGAATAGTCACAGATCATTCAAAACACTATCAGAGTATATAGATCCATATAAGATAATAATCATTATTTAATGTATTATAATTTAAGCGCAGATTACATGAAGTTAAGATAATCTGTAAACAATGATCATAAAGTCTGATGCATGAGAACAAAAACTAAGCAGATTTAGAGAAAGAACCTGAAACCATTCCAAGTTCATTTACCAGTCTTGTAAAAGTAGCTTCACATAGTGGTTTTGTTAAGATATCTGCTAGTTGTTGATCTGTTGGAACAAAATGTAATTCCACTGTACCTTCCATCACATGTTCCCTTATGAAATGGTACCTAATGCTGATGTGCTTTGTCATTGAGTGTTGAACTGGATTACCTGTCATAACAATAACACTTTGATTATCACAGTAAATAGGTATTTTAGAAAATTCTAACCCATAGTCCAGTAATTGATTCTTCATCCAAAGAATCTGTGCACAACAGCTTCCTGTAGCAATATATTCTGCTTCTGCAGTTGATGTGGAAATTGATTTCCGTTTCTTGCTAAACCAAGAAACTAATTTGCCTCCAAGAATTTGGCAGCTTCCACTAGTGCTTTTCCTGTCTATTTTGCATCCTGCAAAATTTGCATCCTTGTAGTTAGTAATATCTACTAATGAACCAGTATCTTTATCTAACTTGATTGCAGTGGCCATGGGAGTGGATGTACTTGAACAATCTTGCATTCCAAATTTCTTCAGTAAATTTCTGGTGTACTTGGATTGATAGATAAAAGTACCTTCTTCATTTTTCTTTACTTGAAGTCCCAGAAAATAGCTAAGTTCTCCCATCATACTCATTTGATATCTTGACTACACTAGCTTTGCGATTCTTTTACAGAGATTGGCATTTATAGAACCAAATATGATATTATCAACATATATCTGTACCAAAAGTAAGTCCTTTTTATGGTTGAGGTAGAACAGTGTTTTATCAATTGTACCTCTGTGAAATCCACTTTCCAGAAGGAATTGAGCTAAAGTCTCATACCATGCTCTTGGAGCTTGCTTAAGGCCATAAAACGCTTTGTCTAATCTGTAGACATGATTTGGAAATTTTGGATCTTCAAATCCTGGAGGTTATTCAACATATACCTCTTCTTCCAATTCACCATTGAGAAAAGCACTTTTCACATCCATTTGAAAGACTTTAAACTTTTTGTGAGCAGCATAAGCCAAAAAAAATCTTATGGCTTCCAATCTAGCAACTGGTGCAAATGTTTCATCACAATCAATACCCCCCTGTTGAGAGTAACCCTTAGCAACCAGCCTTGCTTTATTCCTTGTAATTATGCCATCACTATCAGTTTTGTTTCTGAACACCCATTTTGTGCCAACAATTGATCTATTCTTTGGTCTTGGCACTAGGGTCCAGACTTTATTTCTTTCAAATTCATTCAACTCTTCCTGCATTCCTTGCACCCAATCAATATCTTGAAGAGCTTCTTTGACTTTCTTTGGTTCAGTCTGAGATAGGAAAGAATGATAGAGACATTCATTTGATGTTGCTATTCTAGTTCTGACACCTGCTTCAAGATCTCCAATTATTAAGTCAGGTATATGTGCTTTAGTCCACTTCCTTGCAGATGGAAGTTGTTCTCTAGAACTGGATCCTCCCCCATGATCCATGTTGTCTACATCAGCATTTTCTGATGCTCCCCCTGTAGTTATGCTCTCTGAGACTTTAGAATTTCAGTTGGATCCTTCAGGATTTGAAGTATCAGAGTTTCCAGAATTATCAGAGTTTGGCTCATCAGAATTTGATGAATCGGAACTTGAAGAGCCAGCGACAGGTTCTGATGTTTCTTGAGAGTCTTGAGTTGTGGTAGGATCTTCAGCTTGCTCCCCCTGGATAGGTGCATTTTCCCTTGGAGTAGTTACCACAGTTTCAATGACATCAGAACTTAACCCGTCAGAACTTACAGGATCAGGATTTAAGTCATCAGAATTTACAGAGTCAGAATTTAAATCTTCATTTTCAAATCTCAGCTGATCATGATCATTGAAATCTTCAAGTCCAGTAATTTTCTTATCATCAAAAGATACATTGATAGATTCCATGACAACCCTTGTTCTTAAATTGTAGACTCTGAAGGCTTTTGTGGAAAGTGGATATCCAACAAAAATTCCTTCATCAGCTTTTAAATCAAATTTTGACAGCTGTTTAGGATGTCTTAAGAACAAAACACTTGCAACCAAATACATGAAAGTATTTCAGATTTGGCTTCTTTTTCTTCACCATCTCATATGGTATTTTCCATGCTTGTTTATGAGTGTAGCATTCTGTGTAAAACAAGCAGTCTGCACAGCTTCAGCCCAAAAGTAGGTTGGTAGCTTTGCTTCATCAAGCATAGTTTGTGCAACTTCAATGAGAGTCTTGTTCTTTCTTTCTACAACTCCATTTTGCTGTGGAGTTCCAGGTGCAGAAAATTCCTGCTTAATTCTATGCTCTTTGCAGAACTCTTCCATTATTGAATTCTTGAACTCAGTGCCATTATCACTTCTTATAATTTTGATAGAATCTTTGACCAATTTATCCAGTTGTCTGACATGATCAGTTAGAGTAGATGGAGTCTCATTCTTCTTGTGCAAGAAATACACCCAAGTGTATCTTGTGAATTCATCCACTATAACCATAGCATATTTCTTCTTTGCAATGGACATGACATTGACTGGACCAAATAGATCAACATGCAGTAGGTGATAAGGCTCAAGAATTGAAGATTCAGTTTTGCTCTTGAATGAAGATTTTCTTTGTTTTTCCTTTTGACATGAATCACAAAGGCCATCAGGAGAAAATACTGATTTTGGCAGTCCTCTCACAAGATCTTTCTTTACTGACTCATTTATGTTGTTGAAATTTAAATGAGAGGGTCTTTTGTGCCAATTCCATCTTTCTTCAATTGACGCTCTACCCAACAGATAGATTACAGAACCATCAGAACTTGTTGAAAGTCTGGCTTCATAAATGTTACCATGCCTGTAACCTTTCAAAACCACTTTGCTTGTAGAATTTCTTACAACTTCACAATGTTCTTTAAAGAAATCCACATGATAACCTCTGTCATAGATTTGACTCATAATTAGCAGATTGTGTTTAAGTCATGAGACAAGAGCTACTGTTCCAATGATGACATTCCCAAGATTAATATTTCAATATCCAAGAGTTTTTCCCATGTTGCCATCTCCATAAGAAACTCCTGGGCCGGCTTTCTCCACAAAGTATGATAGCAGGGCTTTATTTCCAGTCATATGTCCTGAACATCCACTGTCCAGAACTAAGATGTTTTTTCTGTTGCCCTGCAATCACAAAGACCACTATCGGTTAGTTTTAAGGACCCAGACTTGATTGGATCCTTTGGCCTTTTTACGTTTGTTAGCATTTCCAGCGGATTTAATTTCAGAATTTATGCTAATATGTTGTTTATCAGAATTTATATCGGACTTTGCATCAGACTTTACACTAGAAGGAATAATACTAACTTTCTTCAAAGAAGGTTTTATTTGATAATAATCATAGTACAAACTATGATATTCCTTACAAGTATAAATGGAATGCCATAAACTACCACAATGAAAACAAGGATTTTGTGGTTTAAACCTAACAGACTGACTCTTAATTTCTGATATAGGAGGTAAAGAGTTTATAACTTTATTTTTCCTGCAAAAAGAAGCAAGATGGTTAGAGTTTCCACAGTTATAACATTTCTTTCTAGGAGCATTAGGAACAGACATATAATTATTACTTTTATTCACACCTTCCTTTCCATTCCTATTTTTCCTAGCTTCCTTTACCTTGTTCACATTTCTAATCTCTTTCAGCTTATACTTAAGCTGTTTCTTTGTCATTAAGCCTATGTTTACTTCAGCTGGTTTATCCTGTTCTAATTTGTCAGAAGTTGACTTTTCCTTGACTTCTGTCCTAGATTCTTTCATCTTTTCAGAATCAGACTTTACCGTTTTTGCTACAAACTTAATAGGATTTACCTTTGGCTTAGAAGTTTGTTTAACAACAATTGGCTCAATTTGTTCAGTTCCTTTCTCACTTTTTCATCTCCATAACCTAAGCCCTCTTTCCAGTTTCCACTACTTAGTAAATCCTGAGTTGTTCTGCCAGAGTTAGTCCAAGTTCTGATAATCTCTCTTTCCTTTTCTAAGTCAGCTTTTAGAGATTCATTCAATTTTAACACTTCATCTCTAACATACAAAACATCATCTCTTTCTTTCTTAGTTTGATGAAGAAAAACAAACTCCTTTTCTAAATAGTCATTCCTATTTTTAAAAGCAAGATTTTCAGATGTTAATCTTTCACATGTTAAAGTCTGATCTCTATAACTGTAAAGCATAATGTAATGTAACATGTAATCGAGGATTTATAACTCAACATGAAAACAGAAACAGATAAACATTATTAAACTGTGAAGCACAGGAACCCTTCAGATGAAGACAGGATAAACACAAAGAACCAAATGATGTGATTGATTCATTAGGTCCTCCTACAGATCATGAGAAGAAGTTCATTACTATGTTCAAGCAGCCATGAAGAATAAGACATCAAGGGGCTTTAAGTATCAGTTGCATGTATTGAATTTGAGTGTTACAAGATCAAGGGTTCAGTGAAAGAAGCAATGGATAAACATCAGTATGTATCAACTCAGAAACACAAGACAAATTGAATCAGGATTCTCTCAGTACTAGTTGTTTGTGAACCAGACCAGTGCACCAAACATCAGCATTCAAGAAAGTATTTTGATTCAATTAACAGAAGAAAAGTGATTGATACATTGAAGAATGGTTTGACAAAGAGCCAAAAATATTCTAAGTAAAAGACAGCTCTCTACCTGTCACCACAGGAGATGTAACCACAGAGAAATGGTATCAAGGCACCCCTTTCGCCACATGAGATGTAACCACAGAGAAATGGTATCAAGGCACCCCTGTCGCCACAAGAGATGTAACCACAGAGAAATGGTATCAAGGCACCCATGTCACCACAGGAGATGTAACCACAGAGGTGTTGGAACAATTGCTCAAGGCAACAGTCGCCATAGAGGTTGTTGCCACAGGAGAGTAATTGTCACCACAGAAGCATGTCACCATAGAGGTTGTCACCACAGAGAACAAGACAACTCTGTTGCCACAGAGCTGTCACCAAAGAGAATACACAGAGAAGGCTTGTCTCCATAGAGATGTCGCCGCAGAGATGTTGTTTCACTGATTCAATTGCAGCAAAATTAATGAATTGTGTGGACAATAATTGGCCACCGGTCCATTGAATTTTGAATGTCTACAAAGCAGCAATTGAATGTAATTCATTCAGTCAGTTATCTTCTTCAGCAAACACAGAAAGTTTATGAGAGCTCCATTAAAGCTTCACATTTATTATTCTTGTAAACAGAATGTTATGTTGCTGAATTTAATGTAGCTAATCAATACTTTGATTAGATTGTAGCAACCTCAAGGTTTATATTAATAAAACAATATATTCCTCGAATTGGTTTTGTGTTCTTTTTGATTCCGTACTTTTAACGAAGAACTTGAAACGAATCGAAAAAGATTGTAGGTATCGTATTCAACCCCCCTTCTACGATACTTTGGGACTAACAATTGGTATCAGAGCTTGTTGATTGACACACAAATCAAGATCCGGAGAAAGAAACAAGTTCTTGAAAAATTCTTGAATTTTTTAATTTTCAAAAATTCTCATTTCTTGAAATTTTTTAAATTTTAAATAATTTAATTCCGTCAAGAAAATAAATAACCAAGGAATTGGAAGCATAAAGGTTCCTCCATTCGACAGAGATAATTACAACCTATGGAAAAAACAGATGATGCTGTTTATGAAAGCTTCGAATCCACTTTACATTGGGATACTACTGAATGGACCTTATGTTCCGATGGAAGTAATTGTTGAATCCACAACAGCAACTGGTGTAAGAATTCCTTCCACATCTACTCCCAGGGATCCATCTAAATATACGGAAACCGATAAGGAGTTGATAAATCTGGACACAAGCCTTCAACTCATAATTATGGAATCGACCGATAAGGATATGAGTCATCAGCTTCTAGGAAGTAACAGTGCAAAAGATGTGTGGGAGACCATTGAGCTTTTGATGGAAGGAACAGAGGAAGTCAAAGAAAAAAGGATGGATATTCTGACGACTCAGTATGAGGCATTTAAACTTCAACCCGGAGAAGCACTGTCTTCACTCTTTAAGAGATATACAAGACTGTTAAGTGAATTAAAGCTGCAAGGGAAAGTCTACCCCATACGAGAGTCTAACATAAAGTTTATGCTGATGCTCCCAGTTCACCTAAAACAAAAGAACACATCAATCAGGGAAAGATCAGATTTTATCACTATGTCCCTAGATGTGATCTATGGTAAGTTAAGAACACATGAGCTGGGGCAAGAGCAAAGAGCCATTATCTATGGACCTGGTTCTGTTGACAGTAAGAGTACGACACTTGCAAAACCCACTGTACTTGTAGTTCGTGAACCAGAATCTCAAGAAAACAAGGTTGCACCCTCCTCAACAATTAAAGAAATTGTCGTAGCTGAAATTACTCATGGTGAGCCAGAAGATGAAAGTGAATTCTATACTCAAGAGGAACTTGAACAGTTGGAGGACAAATCTATGGCATACATGGCTGCAAAATTTAGTCATGTTAGATTCAGAATAAAGCCCAACTACAAACCAAGGGGTTCATCAGGGAGATTTCAGAAAGGAAGCCACTCGTCAGGGTCAAGCTCCAGAGGAGGCTACAAGTCAAGCTGGGTTGACAAGAGCAAAACCAGATGCTACAACTATAATGAGTTAGGGCACTTTACATCTGATTGCAGAAAGCCCAAGGCAGCTAAACTAAATGATTCCTATGAAATGAAGGAAACTTATGAAGATCTGAAAAGGAAGAATGAGAAGCTGTAACAGAAGCTGAATGCTTATGTGGTAAAGGAAAAAGGGAGAGCCTACATTGCTGAAGGAAAAAGCTGGGATGATACTGATTCGGATGAAGAGCATGTAAATCTGGCTCTCATGGCAGACTCTACAGAGGAATCACCATGACCATCTCAGGTTCCTGAACTTACCACTATAGAAATGTCTGTATCTGAATACAAATCTACTGTGCATGAACTTACTTTAGAATTTTATAATGTTTATACAAGCATGCTTGCATATAAAATGGAAAATGATAAATTAGTTATTAAATATGAGAGTTTAACCTCTAGGAATGAAGAATTAGAATTGCTTGTAGTTGGACTAGAAGACCTTAAGCAAAAAATGAGTATCTAGAGAATAAGGTTAAGTGCAATGCAGACATAGAGGCAATTCTTAGAATCCAAATTGCTGACTTAGAAAAGAAGTTACAGGCGTTTAAGAATGCAGCTCTGACTCAAAAGGAGATAATAGATAGTCAAAGATTTAAAACTAAGACTTCAATAGGACTTGACTATTCTAAGATGAACAGTAAGAAACATAGTGGCACATCAGAGATAAACATGTTTGTCTCAGAAAAGGTTCCATATGTTATTAAGGATGCTGTATCTCCGATATTCACTGAGTCTGTTACAGAACCTTTGGATGAAGTAAGTTTGCTGATTAATGAGGAATTGATTGCTGAAGATAGAGAGAAGATAGAAGAATCCCCTAAGACCCCTAAGGTTCCAGCTACGAAAGCTAAATCCATAGCCGACCTAGGTACTAAGGTGGATAGAAAATAACCTGAAACGCTTAAGAAACCAGAACCTATAGTCAACTCTAAGACTGGTGTAAGTGCTAAGGTTAAGACTAAGAAGAACAGGAATGGCAAGGTAGGTATTAATAAGAAATCTGATTTTGCATCGTCCTCATCTGCATCTAGGAAGCTTTGTAATAATTGCAATTCTGCTGCACATCTTACACATGCATGCACTAAAGGTAAAGTAGAATCTATTGCAACTTCCAGTATGCCTGCCATGCCTAACATGCCTAGTTTTGATGAACCTTGTGGTAGAGTTGGATGTATGCCATGTGCTTTTGTTACCATATCTGATTATTTTAAAGCTTTTCATGCAACTGCTAGCACTTGCATCAACACTAAGACAAGCATGAGTAATAAGCACACACAAGACAAGACTGTGACTCCTATTTCTAAGTCTGACAAATCTGTTGAGACTAACACTGAGAAGGAGCCATCCAAAGTGAAAGCTAAGCATGTTAAGGGTTCAATTATTGATTCTGTTTCTACTCCTAAACCTTCAGGACCCAAGAAAGCTTGGGTACCAAAGTCTTCTTAATCAATCTGTGTTTGCAGGGTAAGGTAAGGAAAGAGAAGATCATGTGGATATTGGACATTGAGTGTTCTAGGCACATGACAGGAGAAAAGTCCCTGCTCACAGGTGTGGTTGAGAAAGCTGGCCCTATAGTTACCTTTGGAGATGAGTACAAAGGATTTACTAAGGGATATGGCAATTTGATAATTGGCAATGTCATCATTGAGAATATCTCTCTTGTAGAAGGATTAAAGCATAATCTTCGGAGCATAAGTCAGTTTTGTGACAGGGGATACAATGTTGATTTCAGAACAGAAAGATGTTTGATCTCTCACAGGAAAGATGAGAAGCTTGCTTTACAGGGAGTAAGGAAAGGTAATCTGTACGTAGCTGACTTGAAGTCTACCTGTGATGGAGTAAACAGATGTTTCTACAACAAAGCTTCATCAGAACTAAGTTGGCTATAGCACAAGAAGCTCTCGCACTTGAACTTCAAAACAATGAACTCTCTAATCAAGAGAGAACTAGTGAGAGGACTACCACAAATAGAATTCTATCAAGAAGGACTCTATGAAGCATGTGAAAAAGGAAAATCAAAGAAAACATCACACATAAGCAAGGAAATGACAAGTATAACTGAACCTCTTCAGTTGATTCACATGGATTTATTTGGTCCAGTGAACGTATTGTCACTATCAAGGAAAAGATATGATTTAGTAATGGTCGATGATTTCTTCAAGTACACATGGGTGTTGTTTTTACAAACCAAGGATGAACCACCTCAGCTGATAGTGGATCATATAAAGAAGATTGAGATGGAAGCGAAATTATCTGTTAGAAAGATCAGATCAGATAGTGGGACATAATTCAAGAATGCATTTCTAAATGAATTTTGTATGGAGAAAGGTATTTCGATCAATATTCAGCCCCAAGGACTCCACAGCAAAACGAGGTAGTAGAAAGGAAGAATCGTACCTTGGTTGAAGCAGCAAGAACTATGCTAAGTGAATCAAGACTTCCCACCTACTTCTGGGCTAAAGCTGTTAACACAGCGTGTTACACGCAAAATCGTACCCTAATTAACAAAGATCATGACAAGACTCCTTATGAGATTATGGCTGACAAGAAACCAACACTGAAATACTTTCATATGTTTGGTGCTAAATGTTTTGTGCTAAAGGAAGGAATTGAACATCTAGGATAGTTTGATGCTAAAGCAGAAAAAGGCATATTTCTTGGCTACTCTCTGGAATCTAAAGCTTACAGGGTTTATTTGATCTCTGATCAGAAGGTGATTGAATGCCTTAATGTAACATTTGACGACACCAAGTTGGAAAGCCTGCAAAGAGAAGAGAATTCTGAATCTCTGGAATTTGAGAATCTAACAGATGATCCTATGGATATAATAGAACCTGAGAATGCTAGAACTGTGCCTGTAACTGATTCAGGATCAAGTGGTGATAATGGTGGAAATACTGATCATGATAATCATTCAGGAACTCCATCAAGAACCACTACAAACAGATCAGAATCATCCAGTCATGATGACAGCAACTCAGAGGGAGCCGGGAGGATCTACAGTTCAAACTCAACATCAGGCTGAACAAGGGGAAACATCAAGATCTTATCTGCCTTGTCAAAGGATTTGGAATAGAGACCATCCCTTTGAATTGATCATTGGTGATCCTGACACAAGAGTAAGAACTAGACATGCCACTCAGAATGTATGCCACTTCTCAGGGTTTCTTTCAGAAATGGAACCTAAAAAAGTGGATGAGGCACTGGAAGATCCAGATTGGGTTATTGCAATGCAAGAAGAACTCAATCAGTTTGAGAGGCAGAAACTATGGAAGCTGGTACCCCGACCAAAGAACAAGTCAGTGATAGGCACTAAATGGGTATTCAGGAACAAGCTAGATGAAGATGGCATTGTAACGAGAAATAAAGCCAGACTGGTAGCTAAAGGTTACTCTCAAGAAGAGGGTATTGATTATGATGAAACCTATGCACCAGTAGCTAGACTTGAGGCAATCAGGATGTTTCTGGCATTCGCAGCACATTCAGATTTCAAAGTTTATCAAATGGACGTGAAGAGTGCATTCCTGAATGGAGAGCTAGAAGAAGAAGTGTATGTGGAACAACCACCTGGTTTTGAAGATCCTAATCTGGCTGATTTTGTATACTTTCTATTCAAAGCTCTCTACGGTCTTAAGCAAGCTTCAAGGATATGGTATGACACTCTCTCTGAGTTTTTACTTGAAAATGGTTTTACTAGAGGTGTTATAGATAAAACTCTGTTTCATAAAGTGCATAAATCTGATATGATATTAGTTCAAATATATGTTGGCGATATTATATTTGGTTCTACTAATGATGATATTTACAAGAGATTCTCTAAGCTAATGCAGAGTAAGTACGAGATGAATATGACGGGAGAGTTGAACTACTTTCTTGGATTACAAGTGAGTCAAAGGAAAGATGGGATATTCATTTGTCAATCCAAGTACATCAGAGAACTTCTTAAGAAGTATAATCTGGAAGATTCAGCTCCAGCAAAGACTCCCATGCCAACAGCCTCCAAGCTTGATCAGGACAAAATTGGTAAGAAAGTTGACATCACAAGCTACAGAGGTATGATCGGCTCATTACTTTATCTCACAGCAAGTAGACCAGATATCATGTTTGCAACATGCTTATGTGCTATATTTCAAGATGAACCAAAAGAATCTCATCTAATAGCTGTTAAAAGAATATTTAGGTACCTTAAGGGAACTCCAAATCTTGGAATTTGGTACCCTAAAGGCACAGGTTTTGACCTAGTTAGCTATACAGATTCAGATTTTACAGGTTGTAAGATTGACCGAAAAAGTACATCAGAAAGCATTTAGTTTCTTAGAAGAAGATTGGTATCTTGGCATAGCAAGAAGCAACACTCAGTATCCACATCAACTGCTGAAGCTGAATACATAGCTGCTGGAAGCTGTTGTGCTCAAATCTTGTGGATGAGGAACTAACTCCGGGATTATGGTCTATTGGTGTCAAAGATTCCAATATTCTGTGACAATACAAGTGCAATAGAAATCTCAAAAAATCCAGTTCAGCACTCTAGGACAAAGCACATTGATATCAGGTATCACTTTATTAGAGAGCATGTCACAAATGGCACTGGGGAGTTACACTTTGTACCCACAGAAGATCAAATTGCAGACATCTTCACCAAACCACTTGATGAAAACACTTTCTCTAAGATGGTTAGTGAACTTGGGATGTTAAATATCTCTAATTAATTTTAGAAGTCAATAACTGCAATTTGGTCTGGTTAAAGTCACTTGTTGTTTAAATTTAATATATTAAGGACATCTGAATTTACATGCCCACTAACTATTTCTCGTAATTCTATCATGTTTGTGCTTACATACAAAATATATATATGGCTGAGCACATTCATATTGATAAATCTATTTAATTTGATCTCAGTGGACTTTAAATAATTAATATTTAAAGGGATTCATTTAAATTAAAATTAAATATATTGCAGCATAATTATTTTTCATAAAAAATTATAGTATTATCAATAAAATGATAATATTTGTAAAAATAGTGAAATATAATTGTAATTTTTTATTTGTTTTAAACATTTTTTTCATTAAAAATATTTTAAAAAGAAAATGAGGGGTGTTTAAAATAAATTTCAGGCTGGGAAAGACTTAGAAAATTGTCTAAGTAACATCCCTCTGTGTCGCCATAGAGAGTTTGTACTTAGAAAATTTCTAAGTGTGACTCTCCTATGTCGCCACAGACTGTGTCGCCACAGAGAGTTTGTACTTAAAAAATTTCTAAGTGCGACTCTTCTGTGTCGCCACAGACCGTGTCGTCACAGAGAGTCTGTACTTAGATTATTTCTAAGTAAAACTCTCCTGTGTCGCCACAGAGACACCACAGTGCTCTGTGGTCGCCACAGGGAGATGTCGCCACACAGCACTTAGTGCGTGTGTCTTTGTTATTTGTTCTGCGAGTATATATACATACACTCAATTTTTTTTCATTCATATACACACAGCAGCATAAATCGCAGGAGAGGGAAAGTTTTTGCTTTGATCATATCAGTAATAGAACTCTGCTAAAATTTATAATTTTTATAGATTCTGAAAGCCCATTACACAAGGATCATTTTAAGACCAGTTTCAACAAATTCCACCGATTAATTATTGAAATCAATTTGCACTTGATTTTGTGTGTTTAAGGCTTTGTTTGACAGTTTTAATTGATTTGATTAGTAATCTAATTTTTCCTAAGGCATTGTTTTCTTATTCCTTTAGAATTAAAGTGTGTTAAAGTAGAGTCTATTTATTTCTCTTAATAATTCGAAGTGCTCAATTTAATTTGTTTTAAATCTAAACTTTATTCTCATTTTATTTGAATGGCGAATAATGTAACGCCCCCAAATCCGGGGTCAAAAGATTTGGTCGTCACTATGAAATCTCAATCCAACTTCACCTGTTAAATTAATAAATAAATGCCAGCGGAAGATATTTATCATAAATGACCCCAAACTAATCCAAGATCTTTTAAGGTTACAGTTCTAGAAACAAGATATCCAAATTCCACAAATAAATTTTTCTCACTTTCTTTTAAAACTCTTTTCAATAAATTCCAACTCACAATTAAACCCACTAGTATAACTTCGAAATGAAGTATACTAGGCCCAAATAAAATATACAACTATAATATAATATAATATAAACAACTTTACACAATAAAACTTACTCTAGATCGCAAACCCTGGATCAACCACCTTCCAAAAGCTTCTTCTTTGCTTCCTCGAATTACGCAGCTAAACAGCGCAAGCTAATCCTCACTGGAGGTTAAATTTAAAAACAGGCAAGTATGAGCGAAAGAAATGCTCAGCAAGTTAATTATAACATATATAGGGTCGTCTTGATATAAAACCGACATCTGCATTAGAGCATAACATTTTTTAAAATCATAGTTGCTGAATCATAAAATTTGTTAAAGAATCGGATAATTATTTCTCACTGTATTCAAAACTCTTTTTGATATTTTCGAGCGAAATGCTTCAGCAATACTTTGAATCTTGACGAGAATAAAACTCGTAAAACAGTGTTTACGGAAATATCGTAAACAATTCTAACATGAAACAATGATTCTGGATTGAATCCTAAACTTTACTCAAAACTGAACTCTTGAAATTAATACTTATTTTGTTATCATATCAAATTAGATATCACTACGAACTTTGATGCTCACAACATCCCATACTGAAGTCAACACCAATCATCGGTACTAATGCCACCTTTGATATTTAACAACAAACTAAGTATTCTCAAAATAAGAAACTGAATCAAAACCACATTTCATCTTTTATCCGAAAACAAAATATTTAATAAATCATTCCTTGTAAGATGTCAAAAGCAATATAATAATTTAGATTGGAATCCTCGAACGACGGTGTGTTGCCGCCGGTGATCAGCCGCGGAGCAACACCGGTATGCCTAAGCATATCCAACTAAACAAAGGGGTACCCAAGGCACATATCGGCCTAGCAAGGTGTTATATCCTGTATAACACATAGCTCACGCTGGACCGCCGCCACAGCCTCTTACGCAACCATCCAATCTTAAAACATTTTTATTGAAAGGGGTCATAATACTCGACACCCTTAAAAACTTTTATTCCCCCATTTACTTGGGCAGGAATACTCGCAAAACCAACTCATTTTTCTCAAAACCCAAAACATTTATAAATCCGATAATTGGATAAGTAAAATCACTTAGCTACTCTGAATATAGAATAACGGAAGAATACTTGCATAAACAGAATTATTTAATTCAGCGATATGTAAAACATTTATCGATTCTAAACTGAGAATAGGGAAAACGATACTTGCATCAAAAGATTTAAAATAATTATCACTTGAACAATAAGTGATGATAGGGATACTTGCATACTGTGATTCGAAATAAACATCACTTGAATAATAAGTGAAATCAGAGGTACTTGCCTTTGAGTTTTTAGCAGTTAATCACACTCGCAAAACCACATCTATTCTGACATTCTGTCTCACAACATCACCGCCTTTCTTTTCAACACTTCACCGATATGCTGGTCATGCGATTGCTAGAAGCCAAATATCCAAATGCCATTCCATCTCATTCTTTATCCAACGTTTTGTCCTGATCAACTCGAGAGATCCGCATCTATAATTAAAAGATAAAACTTTAATTGTCTAATCGATAACCACTCGACGAACTACGCGTCAAAAGCCTATCGTCTACCCATACGATAACCCGCACATAAAAGAAACAGTCCAACACAAGATTCTTATGACCCTCACATAAATATAATAGACAAACATAGGACCCTTGATCCACATACACACCTAATTCACATAACACATAAGCACATAACTCATATATCACATAATTCATATCACATATGACTCGGTTCATCAAAAGGGTCGACTCGATACGTTTAAAACGGAAATCAGGTCAAAAATATGATTTATCGATGAATAATCGACTTAGAATCATTCGTAAAATAAGCGACCTTTCGAAACAAAAGGATTTGGGTCTCGAAAGTATTTTTAATGAAAGCAGAATATTTTTCTGAGTCTGTACACGTTCGTTTCGTATTAAACAGACGAACGGTTGATTTATTATGAATTTTTGAACATTTTTCGGAATAAAAACGATCTCCGAATCATTTAATAATTAAATAATAGGGCTCAAACACCCTAAAATAATTTTATAAGATTTATCGAGCCTGGAAAATAATTTAAAATAATATCTTAAAGCTCGAACTATTTTTCGGGATTTTTAAATCAATAATAAATAATTAAATCTAATTATTAAATCAATTAAAATCAATTAATAATTAATTAAGTTAATTAATCAATTAATATTAAATTAATTAATTAATTAAAATAATTAAGAACTAATTAAAATTAATTAATAAAATAAATCAGATTTATTTTTGAATTAAGAATGAATTTTGAAATTTAAAATAAAGATTTTAGGAATAAAACATGAATTTTGAATAAATATTAAAAAGAAAAAGGCAGAAACAGATTTAAGGGGGCTGTCTTCTCCTTCCCTGAATCGACAGGCGGCATAGACGGCGGCAGGTGGCCGGGACCTGAAGAACAGGTCGCCGGATTCTGGGTTTCCCCGGAAAACGGCCGGCGCTGTTCCGGTCCGGCGAGCCCCTATACCGGCCCAAAACCGCTCAAATCCCCTGTTTCTTCCCACCAATCCACTCCTTATACCTCCCTCAACACGACCCAGCCAAAATCAACCGCAAAAACTCGATCAAACTCAGAAAACGGCCAAACTCCGGCCCCGATTTCTTGTTTTCCGGCGAGACACTCAAATCTTCAATCCTTAACCAAATGCAACGTTTCCGGTCTCAAATTAAAGCTAATTACTTCTATAATCTATTCAACATCTTAAATCAAGCAACCAATCACTAACAATTCCAGAAATTCAATTTCAAAAATCAATAAAACCAATACTTCGAATTTAACTAAATCGAAACCAAAATTAACATGTTAATATACGAAAACGATCCTCAGAATCCCAGGAACAATAATCAGACATCAAAAATGTCAAACAAACACTCCAGAATCAAAAATGAATTTAAATGAAAAATTTCAAAAATCTGAAATCGATAATACCCAACCTTAATCGAAGATTTTGGTATGGTTATGATCGTCTCGATGCAAGCTTCGCAACGACACCAAGAACACAATCAACGGTTGGTTGGTTTGATCAGAAAGCTTGATTGTTTGAATTCGGGTTTTCGAAAACTAAAAAAAATTAAAAATAAATACAGAGGATTTTTTTATCTTTATCTGATTTAGCTAATAACTGCTGACTGAAACAAGATAAATACGAGACGTATTTATAATTACACGAACGGTCCCGATAAATCATAAATCGATATCCGTTTCTCGAAATAAGGGTTTTATTGATCTACCGAAATGATTAGTGTATCGAAATTTTGCGCCGGGACGCGCACGGGTTAAACCGTAATCCGGATTGAAAAAGTCAAAACACGAAAAAGGTCCGGAATTACCAGATTAGGTTAGGAAGGAGTTTTCGGAAGAGTTTCGGGTTGTAAAAACGCAAAAACGATTGAAGTCGGATGATTCCCGGCTTTATAAAATAATTTTGGTAATTATTCAGAAAATAATTAATAATTCATAAATCATTATAAAATCATCTAACAGTCCAAAAATTACCAGAAAAATATCACAATTATCTATATTTTATTCTGGACATATAATAATTCAAATATTCAAATAATATCACATCTAAACATCCAAACATTAATTCCACTTATCAGATAATTTACTAAAATTCACCTAAAATCACATAAATAATTCCAATTAATAATAATAATAATATTTGAAAATATGGGATATTACAATCTACCCTCCTTATAAGGATTCCGTCCTCGGAATCAGCAGAAGACAGCACTTAGGGTTTTCTAACCAACTTTCCATTTCCAAATAACCTCAATTTTCCATAATCTCAAATAAATCTTGTATTCTTTGTATAATAAAACTTTTATAGGAGCTTCACCGTGCACCACTGTTCCATTCACCTCTTTTGACCAATTCCTCAATAGAATCGCTTTACTGATTGCGAGAAAGAAGAATAGAGAGAAAGATAGAGGGAAGAAAAGAAAGAGAAAGATAGAGAAATAAAGAAACAGAATGACTTCGCTATACACCCCTGATATTTTAATCGCATTGCAATCCACTGTTGCTCTTGATAATCCCATCACATAACCCTG
This sequence comes from Apium graveolens, assembly GCF_009905375.1. Classification (NCBI taxonomy): domain Eukaryota; kingdom Viridiplantae; phylum Streptophyta; class Magnoliopsida; order Apiales; family Apiaceae; genus Apium; species Apium graveolens. The sequence continues at coordinate 156,601,944 of NC_133652.1, forward strand.
CTTTGACTTGACCAGGATAACTCAGCTTAACTTGATTGGCATACCTTCGAATGTTTGGGTTGATAAAATCATGGAATTTTAAAAAGAAAAGAATCTGATGCCATAACGGGACCAAAATCTGAATTTGAGAAAAAGTATTGTTGAAATAAGAGAATAACTGAGAGATCAATATGATCAAACGAACTTGGTATTGTGTGCCCAAATTAAGACACCACTAAAGGTTGTTAACCTTCATGTATTCACAATACACACAAGTGATGGCGTCCCATCCAACTCCTATCACACAGACATGTATACCTTATGTCCCCTATAGATAGGGTTGTTCATCTCAGTCAGAATGAAAGAATATCAAAAGAATCCAAAATCAAATGAATAAAACTGAAAAGATTTCAAAGATGATAATTCTGAAGGAAATGAAATCCAGAGAACAAAATTCTGACACCAAGTGAGCAACTGGTGTCACATCACCAAGAAACTATCCACCAAATAAGAAAAGTGGAATTTATTATCATAACTTGACAGAGCTATCAAAACCTGAAAAATAGGCTTCATGACAGCCTCTGGCACATTTAAAACACAATTATGATTGAACATAAGTGTTAGGGAATATATCCTCTAACAATTACTTCTTTTGAGATAGGCCAAAAGAAATTATCAAAAGAGAAGGTATTGCAAAAGTCTTAATATTTATCTTCTATTTGAACTCTTCAGTAGACTCGCCATATGATTCTAGATGCCTCTTCATGTTCCAAGAAATATCGATAATCTTTATTGTCGTCAAATCGTAGTCTCGGATGATTCCGCAATAGAAGTTTGCAGCTTCCCGGAGTTCCATCCAGCTGAACACAACCATCTCAACGAATGCGCCTATCTTAACTTATTCGTTGGTACTATATCCATAGTCCAACACGAACTCGATATGAGCTCAAACGTCCTCACATAGCTATACACACTCCTACACACTCTCGTTTCTAGTTTACTATAACCTCAGCTCTAATACCAACCTGTAACGCCCCCAAATCCGGGGTCAAAAGATTTGGTCGTCACTATGAAATCTCAATCCAACTTCACCTGTTAAATTAATAAATAAATGCCAGCGGAAGATATTTATCATAAATGACCCCAAACTAATCCAAGATCTTTTAAGGTTACAGTTCTAGAAACAAGATATCCAAATTCCACAAATAAATTTTTCTCACTTTCTTTTAAAACTCTTTTCAATAAATTCCAACTCACAATTAAACCCACTAGTATAACTTCGAAATGAAGTATACTAGGCCCAAATAAAATATACAACTATAATATAATATAATATAAACAACTTTACACAATAAAACTTACTCTAGATCGCAAACCCTGGATCAACCACCTTCCAAAAGCTTCTTCTTTGCTTCCTCGAATTACGCAGCTAAACAGCGCAAGCTAATCCTCACTGGAGGTTAAATTTAAAAACAGGCAAGTATGAGCGAAAGAAATGCTCAGCAAGTTAATTATAACATATATAGGGTCGTCTTGATATAAAACCGACATCTGCATTAGAGCATAACATTTTTTAAAATCATAGTTGCTGAATCATAAAATTTGTTAAAGAATCGGATAATTATTTCTCACTGTATTTAAAACTCTTTTTGATATTTTCGAGCGAAATGCTTCAGCAATACTTTGAATCTTGACGAGAATAAAACTCGTAAAACAGTGTTTACGGAAATATCGTAAACAATTCTAACATGAAACAATGATTCTGGATTGAATCGTAAACTTTACTCAAAACTGAACTCTTGAAATTAATACTTATTTTGTTATCATATCAAATTAGATATCACTACGAACTTTGATGCTCACAACATCCCATACTGAAGTCAACACCAATCATCGGTACTAATGCCACCTTTGATATTTAACAACAAACTAAGTATTCTCAAAATAAGAAACTGAATCAAAACCACATTTCATCTTTTATCCGAAAACAAAATATTTAATAAATCATTCCTTGTAAGATGTCAAAAGCAATATAATAATTTAGATTGGAATCCTCGAACGACGGTGTGTTGCCGCCGGTGATCAGCCGCGGAGCAACACCGGTATGCCTAAGCATATCCAACTAAACAAAGGGGTACCCAAGGCACATATCGGCCTAGCAAGGTGTTATATCCTGTATAACACATAGCTCACGCTGGACCGCCGCCACGGCCTCTTACGCAACCATCCAATCTTAAAACATTTTTATTGAAAGGGGTCATAATACTCGACACCCTTAAAAACTTTTATTCCCCCATTTACTTGGGCAGGAATACTCGCAAAACCAACTCATTTTTCTCAAAACCCAAAACATTTATAAATCCGATAATTGGATAAGTAAAATCACTTAGCTACTCTGAATATAGAATAACGGAAGAATACTTGCATAAACAGAATTATTTAATTCAGCGATATGTAAAACATTTATCGATTCTAAACTGAGAATAGGGAAAACGATACTTGCATCAAAAGATTTAAAATAATTATCACTTGAATAATAAGTGATGATAGGGATACTTGCATACTGTGATTCGAAATAAACATCACTTGAATAATAAGTGAAATCAGAGGTACTTGCCTTTGAGTTTTTAGCAGTTAATCACACTCGCAAAACCACATCTATTCTGACATTCTGTCTCACAACATCACCGCCTTTCTTTTCAACACTTCACCGATATGCTGGTCATGCGATTGCTAGAAGCCAAATATCCAAATGCCATTCCATCTCATTCTTTATCCAACGTTTTGTCCTGATCAACTCGAGAGATCCGCATCTATAATTAAAAGATAAAACTTTAATTGTCTAATCGATAACCACTCAACGAACTACGCGTCAAAAGCCTATCGTCTACCCATACGATAACCCGCACATAAAAGAAACAGTCCAACACAAGATTCTTATGACCCTCACATAAATATAATAGACAAACATAGGACCCTTGATCCACATACACACCTAATTCACATAACACATAAGCACATAACTCATATATCACATAATTCATATCACATATGACTCGGTTCATCAAAAGGGTCGACTCGATACGTTTAAAACGGAAATCAGGTCAAAAATATGATTTATCGATGAATAATCGACTTAGAATCATTCGTAAAATAAGCGACCTTTCGAAACAAAAGGATTTGGGTCTCGAAAGTATTTTTAATGAAAGCAGAATATTTTTCTGAGTCTGTACACGTTCGTTTCGTATTAAACAGACGAACGGTTGATTTATTATGAATTTTTGAATATTTTTCGGAATAAAAATGATCTCCGAATCATTTAATAATTAAATAATAGGGCTCAAACACCCTAAAATAATTTTATAAGATTTATCGAGCCTGGAAAATAATTTAAAATAATATCTTAAAGCTCGAACTATTTTTCGGGATTTTTAAATCAATAATAAATAATTAAATCTAATTATTAAATCAATTAAAATCAATTAATAATTAATTAAGTTAATTAATCAATTAATATTAAATTAATCAATTAATTAAAATAATTAAGAACTAATTAAAATTAATTAATAAAATAAATCAGATTTATTTTTGAATTAAGAATGAATTTTGAAATTTAAAATAAAGATTTTAGGAATAAAACATGAATTTTGAATAAATATTAAAAAGAAAAAGGCAGAAACAGATTTAAGGGGGCTGTCTTCTCCTTCCCTGAATCGACAGGCGGCATAGACGGCGGCAGGTGGCCGGGACCTGAAGAACAGGTCGCCGGATTCTGGGTTTCCCCGAAAAACGGCCGGCGCTGTTCCGGTCCGGCGAGCCCCTATACCGGCCCAAAACCGCTCAAATCCCCTGTTTCTTCCCACCAATCCACTCCTTATACCTCCCTCAACACGACCCAGCCAAAATCAACCGCAAAAACTCGATCAAACTCAGAAAACGGCCAAACTCCGGCCCCGATTTCTTGTTTTCCGGCGAGACACTCAAATCTTCAATCCTTAACCAAATGCAACGTTTCCGGTCTCAAATTAAAGCTAATTACTTCTATAATCTATTCAACATCTTAAATCAAGCAACCAATCACTAACAATTCCAGAAATTCAATTTCAAAAATCAATAAAACCAATACTTCGAATTTAACTAAATCGAAACCAAAATTAACATGTTAATATACGAAAACGATCCTCAGAATCCCAGGAACAATAATCAGACATCAAAAATGTCAAACAAACACTCCAGAATCAAAAATGAATTTAAATGAAAAATTTCAAAAATCTGAAATCGATAATACCCAACCTTAATCGAAGATTTTGGTATGGTTATGATCGTCTCGATGCAAGCTTCGCAACGACACCAAGAACACAATCAACGGTTGGTTGGTTTGATCAGAAAGCTTGATTGTTTGAATTCGGGTTTTCGAAAACTAAAAAAAATTAAAAATAAATACAGAGGATTTTTTTATCTTTATCTGATTTAGCTAATAACTGCTGACTGAAACAAGATAAATACGAGACGTATTTATAATTACACGAACGGTCCCGATAAATCATAAATCGATATCCGTTTCTCGAAATAAGGGTTTTATTGATCTACCGAAATGATTAGTGTATCGAAATTTTGCGCCGGGACGCGCACGGGTTAAACCGTAATCCGGATTGAAAAAGTCAAAACACGAAAAAGGTCCGGAATTACCAGATTAGGTTAGGAAGGAGTTTTCGGAAGAGTTTCGGGTTATAAAAACGCAAAAACGATTGAAGTCGGATGATTCCCGGCTTTATAAAATAATTTTGGTAATTATTCAGAAAATAATTAATAATTCATAAATCATTATAAAATCATCTAACAGTCCAAAAATTACCAGAAAAATATCACAATTATCTATATTTTATTCTGGACATATAATAATTCAAATATTCAAATAAAAACACATCTAAACATCCAAACATTAATTCCACTTATCAGATAATTTACTAAAATTCACCTAAAATCACATAAATAATTCCAATTAATAATAATAATAATATTTGAAAATATGGGATATTACAAATAATATTCAGATTCCAAAAACAAATTTTGTGTCTATTATTGAACGTGATCCCGTGAAAATGGTACATTTTGAAACTTGGATCCGTTTTTTAAACGAACACTCAATTGTGCGCTTCGCATTAACGACTAGTGTGAAATTGAATGTTGAGCTTCTCAGGCATGTACACACAACAACTATAAACTCTTCATAAGATGAAAAATTAGCTTTTTCTTTTGACATTGATGATGATACCATCAAATACAGAGGATGATTTCAATGAGCATCTTCAGTTACCTCGAGATAACTTTGATGACACTCTAGAAGATTGGGAACTACTCAGCTTCTTCAGAGCAATAAGGAGCACAATGACAACGAATGATGATTTACCAAGGCACTTCAACAAAAGTCATCTTCTGAAGGAATAAAATCTATTCTTCAATATACTGTCTCATTGCTTATCTCCCAAGACAGCTGGATTTCATGGACTCACTATTTTCAATCAAGTTGTTGGGGTTGCTGTCGCGAATAATCTTCGCATCAACTTTGGGAGGTTATTGATGGAGCACATTTTGGAGAACCAATTAAATCATCAGAACTTTATCCTATATGTAAGGTTTCTTCAGATAGTGGTAAATGGAAAACTGTCAGAAGCCCAAAAGACATCCACTCACAGTGACTTAATGCAAGATCCTCCTGTCCTGTCTCAACTGGTAGTAACAAAGCTACATAAGAAAGGGAACTATCCAAACTCAGAGGTTGATTTCCTAACAGACCACATGATAGATGCCTTTGCCACTATCAATGCTCAATATGAAGAAGAAGAAGGAGCTGAAGATGTATCTATAGCTGCAGATAAACCTCAAGCTGAAAATGAACCACAGGAAAACATTGATCATGAACCTGAAGAAAATGTGAATGTAGAAGCAGATCAATCTATTTCTGAGCATCGTGACCAAGCAGAGGCTGAAGTTGAACAAGAACAACAAGCTGAACCTGAAGATTCTCCTCAACCTCAACCTGAAGCTGCTAGTCCACCACATCAAGCTGCTGAGTCTACTCATTCTAATACCTCTATCTGACCAGTCTTCTCAGGTATGGGTACTTCTTCTATGAGTCGTACTTTTGAAGCATGCTCTGATTTTATTAGCATATATCAATTATACCTTGATTCTCAGCACACATAAATACTTGTTGAACAAGTTGATAGGCTAGGGAGTGAATTTGGCATGCCACAAATTCATAACCACCCTCTAGAGCCAAACCAATCACCGTCATCTCTCCTAGCTCAAACCCTGGAGTATAAGGATCCTATGCAAATAGAGGGAGAAACTGCACTAGATGCAACAAATAAGGAAGGTACTTTGAGTGAACCCGCAGCTCTGTCTCCTATGAAGCAAAGTAATGAACATCCTGAGACAACTGTGAACCTCCAGGTATCTTCTCAAAAGGATTCTCTGGCTCAAAAGGCAACTAAACAGTTACTAGATCTATCTTCTCAATAAGGTAGGTCTATTGAAATTCGCCCGTCAGCCACGACATCGTGTAACGAGTCAAACACCTTATCCAATATCCAAGCCTTGAAGCTTTAAATGAGTCAATTAGAAGAGTACTATTTGGTGAGGAAGTATTGACTGTAACAGGAAATTCAACCATTTTACGGTTAGAATATCCTGTTCAAGGTCCTTTAATGGATCAACTGCCTTCACAGGTGTTAGGAGAGAGTGTTGTAATCACTACCAAATCTAGTATAACACTTACCTCCCCAGGACTAATAAACCTGGATGCATCTACGGATAGTGGATCCAACGTAGGTGCGGATCGGCAACCCATTGGCGATGAACCATATTTAACTGGTGAGCTTAAGGGGAATGTATCTTCACAGATATAAAGGGAAGCCGGGGATCAGATGCCAGATATGACGGCCCCAGTGCTCCCCCAAGAGATTCAAACTCTGGATGAATTATCTCCTGATGATAGGCAACTTGTCTCAGACAAGGATAGGGAATTGCGAACTCCCATTGCACCACTGCTGACCTCCTTAAGGATGGCTCCAGTGTCTTCTGCAGGTACACTTGGAACTTGGAGCTTTGAGAGGAGTGAACTTGTGAGAACTAGTGAAACACATGACCCTAAACCAAGTGATAGAGTGCTGAGCGATACACTGCAAGAAGCCTGTGAGACACCTACCATCCAAACTACACCTATAGATCTATCAAACTACGTCACTAAAGATTATCTCAAAGAGCAGCTATCATTCAAAGATAGCTATCTCAAAGAACAGCTGGCTCTTAAAGTTAAACACTTTTAGACAGAACTATCTCTCATAGATCATCAGATTGCCAGTCTTTCCGATCAACTTGAACATCAACAAGCAGCATTCGCCAGTTTGCGGGAATTCGTTGTGCGATCTTTCTCTCATACAGGAAAAGGAACAATAACTGCCAACCTGAGCCAAAGATCTCAGTTAGCAAGCAGGCGCTGATCTCGGTTTTATCTGAAGCAACTCTTGCCAGTACTGGGCCAAAGACCTCAGTAAGCAAGCAACTGCCTGCTTCTCTTGACATCCCTGTCTTGACCTTACATGCTCAATCAACACCAGCTCTGAAGGATAACCCAACTGAGGGGGAGAAAAGGGTAGTAGAACAAGAAAAAGTGGACACTGCTGTTAATCTACTTCAAGATGCCTTTTAGACCACTAGTACGTATGATGAATTTGAAGTAGAGATGAAGGAAGATTTAGAGGAGAGAATTGATGAAAGGGTGCTCCTAAAGGAAAGATTCTCTAAGGAAAACGCAACATCTCAGGGGGAGCAATCAGGGCATCTGAGCAGAATTATTACAACTCAGAGAAATCTGTTGTCTCAGATATATGCTCTGACACCCTTATTTTCTGAAGAAGAACTAGAAGAAGGTGAAATAGATGAAAGTGATGTTCCGATAGGGTATGAGCCAAGATTTCACAAAGTGGCTACGGAAGAAAGAATGATCATCACAGAGGATGAAGAATTTGAAGACGAAGATGCTTTCTCAGATGACTGTCTATCCTATGGAATCACAGAGAAAATCAATCGCTCTTATTTGGAAATTCAAGAAGAAATAGAAAGATCCAGAGCAAGAATTTAAAGAGCTATTCAAAGAAAAAGGAACAGAGATGAGAGAGAAGCATATCTTCGAGCTAACAGGAAAGGAAGTAAATGGGAAGAAATAAAGAAGAAAATGGATAAACCAAAAACATATCACTATTCAGACCCTGGAAACTCTAATCTGTTGAGAACTGTGGAGCACTACAGAGAGACATATGTAAACATCCATGAGTTCTATGATCAGTTCAGCAAAGTAATTACTGGAACTACTGTGAACATTCTGAAGAATGGATGGAAGATCACTATCAATCACAGAGATGGTCTACAGATGAAAGTGTCTACTATTGTACTGAAGAAGTTGAACATTGTTGAACTGTTTTTCTTAGCCTCAAAGATCCCATGGTTGAAATTGAATGAAAATGAATACTTCAGAGACAGACTTTGGAGAATGATTATGGATATATCTCCTCAAGCATTTATGTATCCATTCGTGATCAAACTTGTTGTAGGTGGTAGATTGCAGAATATCACCATGTCTGACCAACACATAAGAAGCATTCGGTATCTACAACTTATCTTTCTGGAAAGTCAACTAAGGAGCAAAAGAGCTAAGCTGACAGCTCCAGGTGTCAAGAGATCTGAAGCAGATGTCAAAGATGTTGAAGTTCTATACGCTTATAGGCTCAATGACAAGATGATCAGAGACACGGAGAAGGATATGAGGGCAATCAGAGAGAATATCATGAGATGGTGTTCATTAATGGAGAAGCAGAAATTAATCTTCTCAAAGACAATGAACCCATAATCAGCATTGATAGTGAAGGAGAGTTAGTCTTTAGAATCAACAAATACAGAATCAGAATCAAAGACTTCAGGACAAGTGAATCAAGCTCAATTCAGCAAGCCTTGACGGATATCAAACTATCTACTTGTAAAGATGACAAGGTTGCTTAGATCCCTTCCAGGAAGATTCTTGATGAAGTAATGGAAGAAGAGTCAAACAATGACACTAGAAGAGTAAGAGGACATCCAAAAAGGATAGCAGTCTACATAATGTCCAGAAAGTCCTCTATATTATTTGATCTGGTTCCTAAATGTTCTAAAGTCTATTGTTTGATCTCTTCGTAATATTGATAGATACTGATGTTTATCTTGTTACAAGATCAAGGGTTCACTGAAAGAAGCAATGGATAAACATCAGTATGTATCAACTCAGAAACACAAGACAAATTGAATCATGATTCTCTCAATACTAGTTGTTTGTGAACCAGACCAGTGCACCAAACATCAGCATTCAAGAAAGTATTTTGATTCAATTAACAGAAGAAAAGTGATTGATACATTGAAGAATGGTTTGACAAAGAGTCAAAAATATTTTAAGTAAAAGACAGCTCTCTATCTGTTGCCACAGGAGATGTAACCACAGAGAAATGGTATCAAGGCACCCTTGTCGCCATAGGAGATGTAACCACAGAGAAATGGTATCAAGGCACCCCTGTCGCCACAGGAGATGTAACCACAGAGGTGTTGAAACAATTGCTCAAGGCAACTGTCGCCATAGAGGCTGTCGCCACAGGAGAGTAATTGTCGCCACAGAAGCATGTCAACACAGAGGTTGTCACCACAGAGAACAAGACAACTCTCTCGCCACAGAGCTGTCGCCACAGAGGATACACAGAGAAGGCTTGTCGCCATAGAGATGTCGCCACAGAGATGTTGATTCACTAATTCAATTACAGCAAAATTAATGAATTATGTGGACAATAATTGGCCACCTGTCCATTGAATTTTGAAAGTCTACAAAGCAGCAATTGGATGTAATTCATTCAGTCAGTTATCTTCTTCAGCAAACACAGAAAGTTTACGAGAGCTCCATTAAAGCTTCACATTTATTATTTTTGTAAACAGAATGTTATGCTGCTGAATTTATTATAGCTAATCAATACTTTGATTAGATTGTAGCAACCTCAAGGTTTATATTAATAAAACAATATATTCCTTGGTTTTTTGTTGTTTTTGATTCCGTACTCTTAACGAAGAACTTGAAACGAATCGAAAAAGATTGTAGGTATCGTATTCAACCCCCCTTTAGATACTTTGGGACTAAAAATAACTAATGAACATGGTTTTAAGATATAATCTCAACTCAGTAATATCATCAGTATGAAAAGAATAAGTTGTTTGAGGTACCTTTAGTTCAGCATTTTCAGGACTGCCATCAGCATTTACCATCAAGGCATAGTTTACCTCTTTTTCAGAATCTGAAGTGTCTGTCCAGCTTTTCTTCTTTGTGACAAGTGCCTTGCCTTTGTCACTTTTTCCTTTCTTGCAGTCAGGAGATATGTGGCCTCTTTCACCATAATTGTAGCATTTGACACTTGAGTTGTCTCCTTTGTCAAACTTTCCTGCTTTACCTTCAGACTTTCTGAACCCTTTCTTATCAGAATTTCCACCTTTCCTGGAAAACTTCTTTCCCTTTCTGAATTTCCTGTAGGCTATCTTTATGATGCCCTTCACCATAAGAGCATACAGTTGCATCATCCCTTCATCAACATCCATTTCAGGTAAACTTTCAGTTTCTGAATCATCATCATTAGAATATGATGACTCTGAATCAGACTTTATGACGAGAGCCTTTCCTGTGCCCCTCTTTGAGGCAACAACTTTAGGAGATTCCTCCTCAGCTTGAAGAGCAACTATCCTTGACTTTCTTCCATGCCTCTTGCTCCTTTGATCCATCTCAAGTTCATAAGTCTTGAGCATACCATAAATTTCATCAAGAGTAGTTTCAGTAAGGTCATAATTGTCTCTTATGGTAGTAGACTTCAAATCCCAATTTTTAGGAAGAGATAAATGGAATTTTAGATTTGAATCTTCAAGATCATATTCCTTGTCCACCAGTGACAGATCATTCAACAGTTTGACAAACTTGTCACATAAATCAGTTAATGACTCATCAGCTTTTGAGTCAAAGTGCTCATACTCTTGAGTGAGTATAGTCCTCATGTTTTTCTTGATTACATCAGTTCCCTGGCATCTTGTCTCTAAAGCATCCCATATCTCTTTTGCAGTCTTGCAATGAATTACCCTGTTTGACATGACATTATTGTTGGATTTTAATCGTATCGGAGGCATGGTAAAATACTTTTACACATATAAAATCCAAATAAAAGCATATAAATCGTGGTAAAAATATATGGATAGATTACTAACCTTTAATATGCGATCCAAAAGCAACGATCGGAGATCCTTAGCAGTTGCTCCTCAAACGTAAAGCACTCCACCGGTATCCACCAAGAAAACGATGTTAAGGAGGAGGAGGAGGTGGAGAGAATTAGGTTTTATAAAATTTTGGGGTTGTGGGTTAGAATGAAAATAGGGTTTATAATAGTATATTTATAGGCAAAATTTTCAGCTGAAATTTTCCCATAAATATTATTATTATTATCCCATTTATTATTATCATTAATAATTAAAACACCTTTTAATTATTAATCCTTTTTTTAAACACTTTAGAAATAATTCTTTCTCTTGATTTAATTTCCAAAAAATTAAATCCTTAATTAATAATATTAAGAACTTTTCTTAATTAATTTATAATCACTTAAATCTCATTTAATCAATTATTAAATTTGCCAATTAATTATTTATTTCACAAATAAATAATTATTAGCCATAATTAATTAATTCCTCCACCATTAAATCATTCTCTTTTTATGGTGTGACCCTGTAGGTTCAATATTAAGCCGGTAGTAGAAATAAATAATAATAAAACTATTTTATCATTATTTATATAAATTCTCTAATTTATTAAATATAATTAATTAATTAATCACATTTATTCTACATCGTGAGGGATACTTCTCAGCATATCGCGACTATCCGGATAATACGAATTCACTGCTTAGAATACCAAGAACCTATTCAGTGAATAGTTACCGTACAATAAACTCCTTCTACCCTACAATGTCCCGATTAAATACAAGGCATGGATATCATGTCAAGCCTATCTAATTCAATCACTTGCTTACCATTTACTATGCGTAGTTCTATGCAAATTAGAAACTCCTTTCTAATTTCATTTACTCTGGCCAAAGATTCCTGAACTTGCATAAGTGGATCAGCCTTGAACATTCGCTTCCTTCACTGGAAGGGGTAGATCCTTTATTGATCATACACTATCTTCGTGTACAAATTCCTATACCCAGTAGAACCCTAATAATTGTCCCTGGAGACTAAGAACTAAACCAAAGCATAGTTCAGTGTACACAAGATGACTATGATGACCTCAAGTCTAAGGATACTTGTACAACTATCACTATGTGAACAACTGCTGACATGTGAGTGAACTCCATCAGTTGTTCAGCTGGGCGAGTCATGTTCAGTGAACTTATTCTATAATAAGCACCTACATACTAGTTATAGTGTCACCACACAAATGTCTATGAGAACAGACATCCTTCATAATGAAGCAAGCATAGTATATACCGATCTCTGCGGATTATTAATTACCAGTTAGTAATTCTACGACCAGGAACTATTTAAGTTTAGAGTTATTATCTTTTAGGTCTCACTATTATGATCTCATCATAATCCATAAAAAGCTTTACTCCAAACTATGGTATATCTTATTTAAACACTTAAATAGATAAAGCCCGTAATAAAAACAAAACAAGTCTTTTATTAATATCAATGAAATTAAAACAGATTACATAAAAAGTTATTCCTAAATCCTAATACATGATTGGACTTAGGACATATTCCTTTCAATCTCCCACTTGTACTAAAGCCAATCACTCTGGTATCTAATACCCATCTTGTCTTTATGACGATCAAAGTGACTTTCAGAAAGTAGATTTGTGAGTGGGTCTGCTATGTTGTTATGTGTGTCAACTCTATTTCAATACAATACAAGAAATGTTACCGCGCTCCCACTGACCCTTTTGTAGACGCATGGTTCATCTACGTTTTTGATAAAATTAAACTCTTTGATTGTCTCATCAAAACGAATGTTCCATCTTTCGAGAAGCTTGCTTTAAACCACATATGGTTCGCAGCAGCTGACACACTAGGTTTTTATTTCCCTTGGAAAGAAAACCATCTGGCCATTTGCCAGATTTCATAGTCGTAGTAAGCAGCAATCGCAAGCAAAATCCGAACTGATTTTAACAGGGCTACAGGTAAAAGGTTTCATCAAAGTCAATCCATTGCCTTTGTTTGAATCCTTTTGCCACAAGCCTGGTCTTATAGGTCTCCACCTGGCCATCTGCTCTAATCATTCTTTCGTATACCGTATACATAGATTCCATTCCGGATTTCATGGCACTATGCCATTTCTCTGAGTCAACACTACTCATAGCCTCATTATAGGTCACAGGGTCGTCATCATCAATGATCGACAACTCATAGTCATTCTTAATGAAAATGCCATATTACCTCTCAGGTTGGCGAGACACTCTCCCTGTTCTATGAATGGGCTGTTCCACAAAAGGTTGTTCAGTCAGAACAGGTGTTTCCACTTGATCCGTAGTAGTTTGTGCTTCTTGAACTTCATCAAGTTCAAATTTTGCTCCCACTGTTTCCTTCAAGGATAAACTCCTTTTCCAAGAAGGTAGCATGTCTGGAGACAAACACCCGATGATCGGTGTAAAAGTAATACCCCAAAGTCTCTTTAGGATATCCCACAAAACTATATTTTACGGATCGATATTCCAGCTTATCTGGGTCAACTTTCTTGACATAAGCTGGACATCCCCAAATCTTAACGTGTTTAAGACTCGGTTTCCTTTCTTTCCATATCTCATACGGAGTTTGAGGAACAGATTTGGAAGGCACCTTATTCAGTAAATATGCTGAGGTTTCCAATGCGTAACCCCATAGGAATACTGGAAGATTTGTATAGCTCATCATGGACCGAACTATGTCTAACAAAGTTCGATTTCTCCTTTCAGATACCAATCTGGAGGAGTCCACTGGGAGACTATACCATTTACTTTGAGATAATCTAGAAACACTCCATTAAAGTATTCACCACCTCGATCTGATCGAAGAGTTATAATACTATGTTTGGTTTGTTTCTCCACTTCATACTTATACTCTTTGAACTTTTCAAAGGCTTCAGACTTGTGTTTCATCAAACACATATCCGAATCTAGATTTATCATCTATGAAAGTAATGAAGTATGAAAATCCACCCATGGCTTGCGTAGACATTGGTCCACGTACATCTGTGTGTATCATTCCTAGCAAATTTGCAGCCCTCTCTCCATGTCCACTAAATGGAGACTGCAGTGCCATAATGAAGTGAGATTTTCATCATCCCTTTTCTTTTATTAGTTTGTTCAATCTGAAGTAAATTATGTCACATTCATACAGACCATTATTTAAAGCACCACGTCCATAAAGAATATTATCTCTAAGAATAGAACATTCATTATTCTCAATAATAAATGAAAATCCAGCCAAGTCTAACATGGGAATAGAAATAATATTCCTCACAATCGAGGGAACAAAATAACAATTATTTAAAACAATAGTCTTGCATGTAGGCTTATGTAAATGAAATGATTCTACATCTTTAGCAGCAACTCTTGCTCCATTTCCCATCAGTAGAATCACCTCCTCTTCTTTAAGAGTCCTACTTCTCCTTAGTCCATACAACAAATTGCAGATATGAGAACCACAGGCGGTATCTAATACCGAAGTAGAAATTTGATTTAATGACATGTTCACTTCTATCATGAACATACCTGAATCAGAAGTGGTAGTCTCACTACCCTTCTTCTTCTTCAATTCTGCAAGGTAAACCTTGCAGTTCCTCTTCCAGTGCCCCACCTTGTCACAGTGAAAACAAACAACTTTGCTCTTGGGGTCTTCAGCTTTTGGTGGAACCGGTGTTTTCTCACATACTTTCTTCTTCTTGGAAGGGTTCCTCTTCCTTTTCTTAGGATTGGAACCTTCACCAATTAGAAGAACAAAACTCTTCTTAGGGGGAAAATTCGATTCCGCAGTCTTCAACATGTTGTGGAGTTCAGGCAGGCTGACATCCAACTTATTCATGTGAAAGTTCACAACAAACTGCGAGAATGAACTCGGAAGCGATTGCAAGACCAAGTCTTGGCTCAGCTCCCCATCCATGGCAAAACCAAGTTGTCCAAGATGTTCAATCAAATTGATCATCTTAAGTACATGGTCATTCACAGATGATCCCTCAGACATCCTACAACCGAACAACTCCTTCGATATCTCATATCGAGCTGTCCTCCCTGCCACATCATACAACTCTTGTAGATGCATGAGGATAGTGTGAGCATCCATATGCTCATGTTGCTTCTGCAGCTCAATGTTCATGGAAGCTAGCATGATGCATTGAGCAACATTTGCATCATCTATCCACTTACGATACACAACATGTTCATCATTATGTGCATCGCTAGCAGGTTCAGTAGGCTTAGGTGAGTCAATCACGTATTCCAGCTTCTCAATTCTGAGAACAATTCTCAAGTTTCGAAGCCAGTCAGCATAATTAGGACCAGTCAACTTGTGAGCATCTAGTATGCTCCTGAGTGATAGTGCAGAAGACATAATGTATATTGTAAATCTGTAAATGATAAACACATAACAACACTTAGCAAATATTCAATTTCATTTCAAAACACTATATGAATCGGGTCTTTATTCATAAGTGGCTCCCACTAGTTTATCTAATTTATTCAACCCCCTACGTGAAAAATTAAGCATTCATAATGCTAGTGGGAAT
Source organism: Apium graveolens (assembly GCF_009905375.1). NCBI lineage: Eukaryota > Viridiplantae > Streptophyta > Magnoliopsida > Apiales > Apiaceae > Apium > Apium graveolens. The sequence goes on from NC_133652.1 coordinate 156,617,788, forward strand.
AGGGATCCTACATTCCATTACACAACCCCGGCTGTGGCACGAAACGTCATGTAATGTTCAATAGGCAAACAACTCTTGTCAATTACATCTAATGTTATTCCCTAATCAAACTTTAGCCTCTTGAATAATTGAGTCACGGCTGTGGCACGACAAACTTAATATTCTAAGTCAAGTCTAACCCAACATTCCGTACAATTGAATCAGTCCCCAAAGGCCCACGGCTGTGGCATGTAACGACCTTTAGATTCTTATTCAATGTACATATCTCTATGTAATAGACAAGTATTTCTTATTTCGAAATCAAAGCCCTCGGCTGTGGCACGAAACGACAATGATTTAAAAATAAGAACTACTTTCTATCATGTTGAAAGGCTATGACCGACACAAGCCCGTTGTATCATTGGCCAATTACTACTTGATATTATTTAATTTTAGAGGGATTATATTATGTTACAATCATAATCATATTATAAAGATATTCTTCCTTTTAAATTAAATATTTCAAATCAATAATCAATAATCAGATGATTCCCAGATCTATATGCATACAACCTAAGCTCTAATACCACTGTTGGATTTTAATCGCAGCGGAGGCATGGTAAAACACTTTTACACATATAAAATCCAAATAAAAGCATATAAATCATGGTAAAAACATATGGATAGATTACTAACCTTTAATATGCGATCCAAAAGCAACGATCGGAGATCCTTAGCAGTTGCTCCTCAAATGTGAAGCACTCCACCGGTATCCACCAAAAAAATGACGTTAAGGAGGAGGAGGAGGTGGAGAGAATTAGGTTTTATAAAATTTTGGGGTTGTGGGTTAGAATGAAAATAGGGTTTATAATAGTATATTTATAGGCAAAATTTGCAGCTGAAATTTTCCCATAAATATTATTATTATTATCCCATTTATTATTCTCATTAATAATTAAAACACCTTTTAATTATTAATCCTTTTTCTAAACACTTTAGAAATAATTCTCTCTCTTGATTTAATTTCCAAAAAATTAAATCCTTAATTAATAATATTAAGAACTTTTCTTAATTAATTTATAATCAATTAAATCTCATTTAATCAATTATTAAATTTACCAATTAATTATTTATTTCACAAATAAATAATTATTAGCCATTATTAATTAATTCCTCCACCATTAAATCATTCTCTTTTTATGATGTGACCCTGTAGGTTCAATATTAAGCCGGTAGTAGAAATAAATAATAATAAAACTATTTTATCATTATTTATATAAATTCTCTAATTTATTAAATATGATTAATTAATTAATCACATTTATTCTACATCGTGACGGATACTTCTCAGCATATCGCGACTATCCGGATAATACGAATTCACTGTTTAGAATACCAAGAACCTATTCAGTGAATAGTTACCATACAATAAACTCCTTCTACCCTACAATGTCCCGATTAAATTCAAGGCATGGATCTCGTGTCAAGCCTATCTAATTCAGTCACTTGTTTACCATTTACTATGCGTAATTCTATGCAAATTAGAAACTCCTTTCTAATTTCATTTACTCTGGCCAGAGATTCCTGAACTAGCATAAGTGGATCAGCCTTGAACATTCGCTTCCTTCACTGGAAGGGGTAGATCCTTTATTGATCATACACTATCTTCGTGTACAAATTCCTATAACCAGTAGAGCCCTAATAATTGTCCCTGGAGACTAAGAACTAAACCAAAGCATAGTTCAGTGTACACAAGATGACTATGATGACCTCAAGTCTAAGGATACTTATACAACTATCACTATGTGAACAACTGCTGACACGTGAGTGAACTCCATCAGTTGTTCAGCTGGGGGAGTCATGTTCAGTGAACTTATTCTATAATAAGCACCTACATACTAGCTATAGTATTACCACACAAATGTCTATGAGAACAGACATCCTTCATAATGAAGCAAGCATAATATGTACCGATCTCTGTGGATTATTAATTACCAGTTAGTAATCCTACGACTAGGAACTATTTAAGTTTAGAGTTATCATCTTTTAGGTCTCACTATTATGATCTCATCATAATCCATAAAAAGCTTTACTCTAAACTATGGTATATCTTATTTAAACACTTAAATAGATAAAGCCCATAATAAAAACAAAACAAGTCTTTTATTAATATCAATGAAATTAAAACAGATTACATAAAAAGTTATTCCTAAATCCTAATACATGATTGGACTTAGGACATATTCCTTTCAATTATCAATGGCACTATGAAGCAAATGCCTTACCCTTGTATCCTTGGTAATAGATGAGATGTCTTCAGCTGTGTAATCACCTATCTCCTTTGGTATGGACTTTGTTAGTTGATCAGCAACTGCAACCGAGAGCTTGGTAGGCTTGTATGGTCCTTCATTAAACCTATCAAGGTATTCTAGATCTGTAGCTTCCAGAAACATAGCCATCTTCACTTTCCATATGGGATACTCATAAGGTCTCAGTCTGGGAACCCTAATAGTCTCATATCGACTGTGGGTTTGAGTGTTTTGAGTTTCTTGAGTTTTGGTGGGCTTGGTTGGAGTTTGTGCTTCTTCAGACATGATTCTTTGGATCTTTATTGTATGTGTGTTAACATAAAAGCTCTGATACCAATTGTTAGGTCACACAATACTGTAGAAGGGGGTTGAATACAGTGTTTATACAATCAAATTTATTTAACACAAGTATGTAACAAAGATCAAGTATATTAAATAAACTTTGTTACAATAAGAAATGTTGTTCTCTCTCAGTGATGAACAAATATCACTAAGAGCTGCTAGGTTACAATGTATAATCTTCTCGATAATGATAACACATATAGTGTAAACCCTAAGTCTGTGTTTATATAGTACAAAATTATAAGATATATCCTAATTGAAATGAAATACAATTCTGTCTCCTAAAATATATCAATCAAATATCTTCTACAAGTCTTCCAGTCTTCTAACTCTTTTCATGCATATCTTCTTTTGTTTTAGTCTCGATCTTCTCCTGTAAATCAGCTTCCGTCCTTATATGAAAGTCTTCCCGCACTTAAGTTCTAATATGACCTTAAGTTCTGATATTAAGCTCTGACTTTCAATAAATCTTGATTTCAGTAAGTCCTGATTTGTCCTGTTGTTAATTTCTGAAAACTAAACACAAATCATATTAGACATGACATATCAAATATATCTAACACTATTTCTCCCCTGTATTACCCTCAGGAGGAGTGTGCTCAACAGTAGTCTTCCTTGGTTCCACTTCTTCTTCCTTCTGCGCTTCTTCTTCTTCAGCCTCAACTTCAGATTCTGGAGTCTTAGCTTTTTCAGGATTTGCAACCTTACCAGACCTCAATTTAATTGCCTTAACATGCTCCTTAGCTTCCTTCTTGCCTGACACTTCAGTATCGCTCGGAAGCGGTCCAGGTTGACGATTCAGTAATGCATTAGCAATTTGCCCAATCTAATTCTCTAAGGTCTTGATAGACACAGCTTGGCTCTTGCACATGAGCCTTAACTCCTCCAATTCAGATTTTTCATTAGCTTGCGGTAACTGCTGAAGTTGAAGTTGTTGCCTAGGGGCATATTGCGGTTGCTGAAAACCAGAAGGGTTATACTACTTTGCTGTGTATGGATGATAAGATTGTTGCATCGCATTCTGATTGTTACTCCAGCTGAAGTTAAGATGATTGCAGTTATTTGGATGATAAGTGGCTAGAGCTTGTTGTTGTGATCTCTGAAAGTTGCTCACAAATTGAGCTGATTCGCTAGAAATTGAACACTGCTCAGTTTCATGTTCCCCCGCACAAAGCTCACAAACACTAGTGATTTGATTAACTCCATAATTATCCAAAAAGTTCACTTTCATCGTCAAAGCTTGAAGTTGAGCAGTTATAGCAGTAGCTGTATCCACTTCCAGAATTCCTGCTACCTTGCCTTGCAACATTCTTTGCGTAGGATTCTGGTATTTATTAGCTGCCATTAGCTCAATCAACTCATAAGCTTCATTATAGCTTTTGGCCCATAAGGCTCTACCAGATGCTGCATCAAGCATATGTCTAGACTGAGCGCCCAAACCATTGTAGAAACAGTTTATAATCATCCAATCAGGCATGCCATGATGTGGGCACTTCCTTAGCATCTCCTTGTATCGATCCCAAGCCTCATACAGGGATTCTCAAGTTTGCTGTGCAAACTGAGTAAGAGCATTCCTGATTGCAGCAGTCTTCGCCATAGGAAAGAATTTAGTGATAAATTTTTTAGCAAGATCCTCCCATTTGGTGATAGACCCTGGTGGTAGAGAATGTAACCAGCACTTTGCTTTATCCCTCAGAGAAAATGGGAAGAGTCGCAGCTTGATAGCATCTTCAGTCACCCCACTGAACTTGAAATTGTCACAGATCTCGATGAAATCCCTGATGTGCATATGGGGGACTTCTGTAGGAGAACCCCCAAATTGAACTGAGTTATGTATCATCTGAATCGTGCTCGACTTGATCTCAAAAGTGTTAGCCGACATGGATGGTGTAATGATGCTCGACTGAATATCATTGATCTTTGGCTGAGAATAGTCTATCAGAGCCTTAAGAATTTCTTCCTGATCTCCCATCACTACTAAAGCTGGTTCCTCGACTTTCTCTTCTTCTTCTTCTTCTCCTTCTTCTTCTACTTTCTCTTCGTCCTCAAAAACTTCCCTTCGAATCACTACAGCTTCTTCCTCAGCTTGATCCAGAGTTCTCTTACGAGCCCGCGAACGCGTATGCATACATGCTCGCTAGAGTACCTGAAACACGACAAGGAAAAGAGTAGGTAAGTAACAATGTCCAAGTCAATGAACTTTAACGATCACTGATGACAAACACATAAACTAAAAGTTAACACCGAGTTCCCCGGCAGCGGCGCCAAAAACTTGTTAGTCGCTAAGCATGCGCTAATAATTCACGCAGGTATACGCGATCACAAGTAATATAGAATTATTTCTAGTTCGTTCCCATAGAGACTGGTTTAGGTTAACTTTGTGATTTATGCACTTATGCAACAATGATATGGCTATTATTCAATGCTAAGACGAATAAAAAATTGAGTTTTGATTATAATACGATTAACTATTGAGAATTATACTGGAGAACATTAACTTAGAGATTGAAAGGGGTAAATAATATATGACACAAACATAGGATTCTAACTTCATTAAGTATTTCATTCAATAGCCTTTTCATTCTTAACCTTAGCATGTAATGGTGATGACACTAATCAGATAATACGAAACTGATAAACTCCAACTTTCGTTGTACGAATACCATACTACCAGACATCCACAAAAAAGATAGAAGCTGAATAGACACCAATTATATTGAGACCTTATATGTCTATAGAATTTGACAACATAACGGTTTAATACACAAGTTATCCATCGTGATTACATAGGGCAAGTAAGATGGTTAAAATTACCTACAAATCATGCATAACAATAACACATGAACCTATAGTAGCATGGCAAGTTCTAAACCCTTAAATTCACTTTCGCTTTATTAAGAATTAACACCCTATCTTATAAGTTCGCGATGCTCATAAGATGAATAAGCACAACCAAAACTAGGTTATCATACAATCGCCACACACTAAGGCATCGAAACAAATCAACTAAAGAAATCCATAAATAAATCCGCTAGAACCCCATGATAACGATTAGCCCATAATCGGACTCATCATCAACGTGGGTTCTGATGAAAGCATGGTATAATAAACGTAGTCTTTATAAACAAATAATAAACCAAGTACTTACTCCAGAGTATTAGGTTCAACAAAACAAAAAACGAGCATCCAAGATTACAACTTAGAACAAAGATTCACAAGAATAAACTAGATCTTCTTCGCCTTCATTGAACTATGCTATAGGTCTTCTTGTCGACTTCTCCTTAAGCTCCGTTATAAAAAAATGTCTTTTTATTGTCTTTAAATAGCACCCTAATTAATCCAAATGCCCAGAAAATAGTCTTCTAATTGAAATAGGAAACTGGATTCCCGACCTAACGCAGCCGCGCGCTTCACCAGTGCGGGCGCGCTGACATTCTGTTTCTCTGGCGCGGGCGCCCGCTAGCACAGCACGGGCGCGCCGGTCCTTTGGAAAAACTGGAATTGCCTTCTTTTCTTGCTGCAATGAGTTGGTCTTCACGAGCTTTTACTCCTTGGACATCATCCTAACACCATATTAGCATCAAACCATATTAGCATCAAACCAATGCTATTTTACCAGAATCCCGGATTAATGCCTGAAATGTAAAAACACTAGAAAACACATTAAAACACCAATAAATCGAGTACAAAAACACCAATTCAAAGCCTAATGGAGCGTTATAAAGTGTTATAAATGCCATTCAATAGGGGGCTGAGCAGAATCTCAAAAGATGGATATTTTTTAAACATTCAAGTTGGCGGATTTTCAAGGTTCGGAGTTGGTTACCTCAACAGTTACTCATTGGATGAATGACTCAAGCTGGTAGAAGCCTTAAGAGGGACATAAATAATTGAAGAACTTGAAGTGCTAGTAAATCTCAAAGACCTCATTAGGAAAGAACCAGGTCATGAAAAATTCACCTACTTTCTGTAATGTTTGAACTGATGTAACTACTCAATGTATATAAATTTGTATTTGTCAATTTTTATTGATTTTAGCTTGGGGTTAGTTTTGTTATCAGGCATGAATTTGTGATAAGCAATCTCCTCACAAACTGGGGTAGATTGTTGTGCAAGACATGCATGTACAATAACAAGACTAAGTCACATTGACAACCCATAGATTAAGTTGTTTGATAATCAATTTTGTATTATGTATTGTATTTCTTGAGTCCATAAAAATGGTTAGAAGATTAGACTGGAGGATTTTTCCGTGAACAGATTCAAGCTAAGGAATAAACTCTGGAAGAAGATCAAGGCATGATCATGTCTCAGAGAAAAGTGTGGAAGCATGGAGTTGAATAAAGTTGTTCTATGAAAAATGTTCTAAGTCAAGATTTTCACAAGTCACAGATCAAGTTATATAGAGAAGTCATTTGAGAAGTCCAGAATGACTTATCGAGAACTCCAGAATGACTTATCGAGAAGTCCAAAATGGCTTATAGAGAAGTCTCAGAGATATCGACAAGTCAAATAAAGATATAAAGAACTGGAGATATCGACAAGTCAATTCAGCATGTAGAGAACTTAAAGATATCGACAAGTCAAGTGATGATGTGAAAAATTGGAGATATCGATAAGTCAATTTCTCATATAGAGATCTCGTAGATATCGATAAGTCAAAATGTGTATATAGAGATCTCAAAGATATCGACAAGTCATTTTAACATGTAGAGATCTCAAACATATCGACAAGTCATTTCACATGCAAGAATCTAGAGACCTTGACAAGTCGAGTATACCTATAGAGAACTCAGAGATCTCGATAAGTCATTATACTTATCGAGATTTTACTTCTTTATAGAATAAACTGGAGATCTCTACATACTTCTCAAATACTGAATGCAGACTAGTTCAAGATTCAATATTATCAGTCAATAAATAATTTATTTACTAGATTGAAAAGTCTACAAAGTAGCTGGAAGAATATAGATCAAAGGCCAAGATTAACTGGACAAAGGGTGGTCACAGACCTGCAAGATTCGGGATAGATTTGCTAATCTAGAAATGGAAATAGAAAAAGGTTTCTTTAGAAAATAGTTTAGTACATTTTAGTGAAATTCTTGTAAACCCGTGATGCTACTCTATAAAGCATGCAAGGGTCCTTAGTTCACAAGTAACAAACATATCTAAATTTTCTTATATTCTCTCAAGATTGAAGCTGGGCTCTTATTTTCTTAAGAACATGGAATTTGTAGCAAGACAAACTTAATTAATACAAATTAAGGGAGTTTTGAAAATATTGTGCTTGTTGATTATTTCTGTAAACACAATATCTATATTATATTTTAACTTTTTTGTTCACCTAATCCAAACAAGATTTCAAAGGCTAAAAATCCAAGAAACACATTCACCCCCTCCCTTGGTGTTGCATTCAATATCTAACACTAAGATTTTGTCCTTTTGGTTTTTGGCACTAGACAACACTTTAGAATTTATGCTTATTCTGCAAAGCATAAATTGTGGGAGATTGTTGCAAATTGTCTATGTCAGGAATGTGACAGAGGTGTCAGGATGTGAATCCAATCAGGATCTGTCTGACAGTCAGGATTTGTAACCGTCAGGATCTGATGCAGTCTGGATATGCATCAACATATGAAGACTGTCTGGATATGATTGGATGAGTCAACGCTACAAGAAAAATCAGAATCTGCTAATTTATAGGATCGCAGTTGTTGAGTTAGATATGTATAGAAACTAGATAAATTATACTTTAACATGTCTTGTGACTGATAGGGATTGATTTTGTAGCTGTGTGATATATAAATACAGAATAGGTTATCACTTATGATGTGCTTAACTTGAGTAATATTCATAACCTAGAAGCTCTTAAGAATATTGTTCTTGAGAGAGTTATGTAACAATTTATTAAAGATCAATATAAACTGTTATTTGATTTATCTGTTTATCATTATCATTGTTGTGTAAGATATGCCTATACAATAACAAGACTAAGTCAAATTGACATCCCTAAGATTTAGTTGGTTGATAATCAACTTTATATTTTGTATTGTATTGCTTGATTATGTAAAAATGGTTAGAAGATTAGACTGGAGTATTTTTCTGTGAACAGTTCAAGCGTAAGGAATAAACTATGGAAAAATATCAAAATAGATCATGCTTTAGAGAAATGATACAGAAGCTTGGAGTTGAATAAATCTGTTTTATGAAAAATTTTCTAAGTGAAGATATCGACAAGTCACAGATCAAGCAATATAGAGAAGTCATTAGAGAACTCCAAAATGACTAATCGAGAAGTCCAAAATGGCTTATATAGAAGTCTCAGAGATATCGACAAGTCAAATGATGATATGAATATTGAAGATATCGACAAGTCATTTCTGCATGTAAAGAACTCAGAGATATCGACAAGTCAAATTGAAGATGTGAAGATTGGAGATATAGACAAGTCATATTATCATTAGAGATCTCAAAGATATCGACAAGGCAAAATGTATATAGAGAACTTTGAGATATCGACAAGTCAATTCTACATGCAGAGATCTCAGACATATTGACAAGTCATTTAGCATGCAAATATCAAGAGACCTCGACAAGTCAAATACACTCATAGGGAACTATGAGATCTCGATAAGTAATTATACTTATCGAGATGTCAATTCTTTATAGAAGAAAATGGAGATCTCGATATGCTTCTCAATAAAGAATGAAAACAAATGAAGAGTCAAGATTATTAGTCAATAAACAATCTGTCAACTAGATTAAAAAGTCTACAAAGTAGATGGAGAGAATACATGATCAAGGGCCACGATTAACTAGACAAAGGATGATCACAAACCTGCAAGATTCTGCACAGATTTGCTAAGACATGAATGGAAATAGAAACAGGTTTCTTTAGAATAGGGTTTAGTACATTTTAGTGCAAGTTTTATAAACCCGTGTTGCTTGTAACGCCCCCAAATCTGGGGTCAGGGGATTTGATCGTCACTATAAAACCTCAATCCAAATTAACCTGTTAAATCAAAATGCAAATGCCAGCGGAAGATATTTAGCATCTATGACCCCAAAGTAATCCAAGATCTTTTAAGGTTACAGTTCTAGAAATAAGAAATCCAAATTCCATAAATAAATTTTTCACTTTCTTTTAAAACTATTTTTAACAAATTCCAACTTAATACTAAACCCGCTAGTATAACTTCGAAAAGAAGTATACTAGTCCCAACTATATAATACACCTTTATAATATAATATAATATAAATAACTTCACACAATAAAACTTACAGTATTCCACAAACCCTGGGCCAACCACCTTCCAAAAGCTTCATTTTTACTTTCTTGAATTATGCCGCAAAACAGCGCAAGCTAATCCTCACTTGAGGTTAAATTTGAAAACAAGCAAGTATGAGCGAAAGAAATGCTCGGCAAGTTCAGTATAATATATTGATGGTCGTTTTGATATAAAACCGACATCTGCATTAGAGCAGAACATTTAAAATCATAATTGCTGAATCAGAAAATTTAGTTAAGGAATCCAGGAATTGATTCCTCCTCAGTATTCAAAACCCTTTTGATATTTTTGAGCGAAATGCTTCAGCAATATTTTGAATCTTGACGAGAATAAAACTCGTAAAACAGTGTTTACGGAAATATCGTAAACAACAATAACCTGAAACAATGATTATAGATTGAATCATAAACTTTATTCAAAACCAAACTCTTGACATCAATACTCATTTTGTTGTTATATCAAATTATTTCTCAATACGAACTTTGATGCTCACAAGATCCCATACTGAAGTCAACATCAATCATCTATACGATTACCACCTTTGATATTTAACAACAAACTAAATATCCACATCAAGCAGAAACTGAGTCAAAACTGCATTTAACCTTTTATTCCAAACCAAAACACTTGATAAATCATTCCTTATAAGATTATCAAAAGCAATATAATTATTTAGATTGGAATCCTCGAACGAGGGTGTGTTGCCGCCGGTGATCAGCCGCGGAGCAACACCGGTATGCCAAAGCATATCCAACTAAACAAATGGGGCACCCAAGGTACATATCGTCCTATAAGGTATTATATCCTGTATAACACCTAGCTCTCCGCTGGACCGCCGCCACGACCTTTTATGCAATTAGTAACTATCCAATCTTAAAACATTTTATTGAGAGGGGTCATAATAGTCGACACCCGAAATAATTTTATCCCCCATTTACTTGGGCAGAAATACTCACAACCAAATCATTTTTATCAGAGTATAAAATATTTATAAATCCAGTAATTTGATAAGTAAAAACATTTAACTATTCTGAACATGGAATAGCAGAGAGTACTTGCATAATAGCATTTAATTCAGCGATATGTAAAACATTTATCTATTCTAAACTGAGAATAGGGAAAGAAATACTTGCATAATAGGATTTAAAATAAATATCACTTGAACAATAAGTGATGATAGGAATACTTGCCTTTGGGTTTTTAGCAGTTATTCACACTCGTAGAAACGCAATTATCTCAATCTGGCATCACAAGGCATCACCGTATTTTACTTCGGTAAAACTCTGATCTGCTGCTCATGTAGTGCTGCTACCCAATATTCCATACTATTCAACTCTAGTCTTCATCCATTCCATTTTGTCTTGATCATCTTGAAAGATTCGTATCTATAATTAGAAAATAACATTTTAATCGTCTAAACGATAATTACTCGACGAACTGCGCGTCAAAATTCCTATCGTTTACCCATACGATAGCCCACACATAATTACAACAGTCAACACAAGAATCTTGACACACGTACACACGTAATTCATATAGCACGTAAACATGTAACTCACATATCACATAATTCATATAACACATGATTCGGTTTGTTAAAAGGTTTGACTCAGTACGTTTAAAACTGAAATCGGGTCAAAATATGATTTATCGCTCAAAAATTGACTCAGAATGACTCGCAAATCACATGACATTTCTATACAAAATAAATTAGGTTTCGAAAGTATTTTTATTAAAAGCAGAATATTTTTCTGAGTCTATATGTGTTCGTTTCGTATTAAACGGACAAACGGTCTATTTTCTACAAATAAAATAAGAATAATTCAACTAATAATAATATTAATTGAATATTCAATACCTTTATATAATTTTAAAAGCTCAAAATAATTTTAGAATATTATTTGGCTCAATTATAAATAATTACACTTCATTCAACTATTTATAAATAAAATTAATTGATGAAATGAATTAATCAATTAATTAAATGAATATATAATTAATCAAAACAAATTATAAATAATTAAATAATATTATAATTTTCAAAAAAAATATAAGATAATAATTTAAAATTGAAATAGATATTTTAGAAAAAAATTCGAAATAAGGTCTCTGTAAAACGGACTTTTCCCCGGGGTCAGAGCCCCTCAAAATCAATTCCAAACAATCCAATCCAACTATATTCTAATAAAATCAATAAATTTAAAACACACCATAATTTATATCTGCACATATAAACATGTCAGAAATGAAAAATACGGCCAAAATAGATTTCTACAAAATAAATATGTAAACACTATCATGCTATAATATACTCAAATACGAAAGCAAAATCTCAAAATCCTTACCCAAAATAAATTTTGATCACTCCAAGAGATTATTTGATGTCTGGAAAATATCTCCAGAAAAATCTGAAATTAATAGCCAAAGACATATACACGCTGAGATACCATGTGGAGTAATCAACGCCGTCAAACTCCTTTTCTATGTCCCGAAAATAAATTAAAACGGAAAATATGCTCCACAAATTTTCTTCTCAAAACTTCGCAATATATATACCTATGCGTAGGTATCGAAACGCTGATTATTATTTATATATATAACAATTGAAATTTGGATGTACGGTTTGAAAGATATGATTTTTTGAAAATTAAAAGTATAAAAGTATAGGGGAAGAGGAGAGAGAGCAGAGCGGGATAGAGGAGGGAGGCGGTGGAAAAGAAAAGAATCGGGGGGAGGGGGTTAGTCGCTAGGTGGGTAAGGGGGATGGGGGTGCTCGAGTTTTTTTTGTTAACAGTAAATGTGTCCGGCAACAAACAGGGCACGTGTCTTTACTCTAACACGTGTCCTCTTATGATCTAAAGTCTGATTTTTACTCGCATTTTAATATATTTATGATATAATTTGTGAGCAAAATTAAATTGAAAAATTACCAAAATAATTTTAAAATTTGTCAAATATTCAAAAACTAGTAAAATATAAATTTCGTAATTTTTAAAACATTTTTGAATCTAACATCAGCCCCACATTTCAGGATTTAAAGAACAAACTTGCGGGTGAAACTAACTCGAAAAATAACCGGAATATTTAAAATTCTTGGAATATTTAAAAACTAATTAAATAAAATTTTCATAATTTTTAAAACATTTTTGAATTGTGCATCATACCCGCATTTTATGATTTAACGAACAAATGTGCGGGTGGATATAATCCGAAAAATTTCTAAAATAATTCTAAAAATTCTCAAAATATTCAAATACTAATAAAATATAAGTTTCATAATTATTGAAATATTCTGGATTTTAATACTTAATTTACACTAATATTTCCGATCCAAAAATAGATTACTTAGCCGCTAAGTAACTATAAAAATGATATAATTTAATACCATATTTGGATAATTATCAAAACCGAGCTTCTTATAAAACACCCTATGAGAAAATAATATAAAAATATTCCGTCTCTCGAGAATACGGGTTTTATTGATCGACCGAAATGATTATCGTATTGAAAATTTTGCACCGGGACTCGTACTGCTCAAACCGTACTCCGGATCGAAAAAGTCAAAACACGGAAATTGTTCAGAATAATCATATTAGGTTAGGAAGGAGTTTTCCGAAGAGTTCCGCGTTGTGAAAACGCAAAAATGCTTGAAGTTGGACGATTCCCGGCTTTATAAAATAGTTTTGTAATTACTCAAAAAATAATTATTAAATTTATAAATCTTTATAATATCATATAATAATTCAAAAATTACTAGAAAAATATCATAATTATCTATACTTTATTCTGGACATATTAAAAATCAAAATAATTACACTTTATCACATATAAAACCCAAATATAAATATGAATCATCAGATAATTCACCAAAATTCCGATAATAATCACATAATAATTATTTATTGACAAAAATAATTTCACGATATTTGCCGGATATTACAAAACAATTTCAATTTGCCGATATCAATAATATGGGCTTTCAAATAACTTTTAAAAATAATGCATGTAAGTAAATATTTTCAAAAATTAACAATGATCGATATAACACTTAACAATTAGCACATTACCATTTAATAACACCAACTCATCAAACAGGAATAAAATATTCACCATTTTATTCTTTCCAAATCAGAAAATCACATAAATATATTCAAATATTAATAATAATAATTCTGAGAATACGGGATATCACAATGCTAGTGTATAAAGCATGCACTCGTCCTTAGTTTAGGAGTAACAAACAGATTCAACTCTCTTGTATTCTCAGAAGATAAAAGTTGAGTTCCTTGCTCACAAAGAACCTAGGATTTGTAGTAAGACCTAACTTGATTTTAATACAAAATTAAGTGAGTTTTGAAATATTATGTTTGCTATTTTATTTCTGCTAACACGATATAACTGCATATCTTATTTTCTTTGTTCACTCAACCAAAAAAATCTAAAAAGTCTTAAAAATATCCAAAGTACAGTCGCCCCCCCCTCCGTCTGTTGTATTCAATATCTAACAAGTGGTATCATAAAAAAATTTGAAAGTAAACGAAGCAAGATCTTGGAAGAATGAATACATAAAAGATTAGCAGTATTAAGATATCACCCTTTGATAAAATTAACTACACAATATGGAAGAAAAAGATGATGTTGTTTCTAAGGATGGCCAACCCTTTGTATACCCAGATTCTAAAGAATGTACCTTTTACTCCTCTTGAAAGGATTGAAGAATCTACAGATGGAGACGTGGTTATACCAGCTCATTATGGTCCTAAAGATCCTTCAAAATACACAGAAATTGAAAAAGAAAAAGTCTCTCTTGACAATGGCCTACAATTAATTCTGATAGAATCACTTGACAATATTATGTACAACAATATTGTCAACTGTGGCACAACCAAGCAAATCTGGGAGAAGATTGAGATACTCTGTGAAGGTACAGAGGAAGTTAGGTCAAATTAAAGGAGAATACTGGTGTCTCAGTATTAGGGTTTTATGGAAAAACCAAAGGAAAGTGTTACTGATGTGTTTGAGAGATTCAACAAGCCGATTAATGACTTGAAGCTTCATGACAAGTACTATGAAGCTGAGGAGGTTAACTTGAATTTCTTGCTCACCCTTCCTGACCATCTTGAACGGAAAATATCAGCCATTAGAGAAGGACAAGACTTGAGCAAGATAACACTGGAGGTTTTATATGGGATTTTGAAAACATATGAACTGGAAATGATTCAAAGAAAATCCTTAGGAACTAGTCAAAGGCACATTGTTGATGGAAAAAGTGCACTAGTTGTTAATGACGACAAGTCATCTGATGATGAACTAGAGATCCAGACTCCAACTGTCTCAAGTATTGAGCAAAAGAACAAGGAACCAATAAAGCAAGTTATTCTGAAACTTGAAGAAGATGAGTTTTATACATTGTATGAACTGAATGAGTTAGATCAATTCATGGCTTATCTGGCCAGGAAATTCTCTAATATTAGAGTGTAAAAGCTAAAGTTCTTCAAGAGTAAAGGACATACATCTAACAAGGACAACAACTGGAAATGGACAGTACACTACTGGTGGCAAAAGTGGCTATAAGACTGGATGTGTTGACATATCAAAAATAAGGTGCTTCAACTGTAATGAATTGGTCCACTTTGCTACTGAATGCAGGAAGCCTAAGAAAGTGAAGAAATATAAAGCCTATCTAGAGTTGGAGGCAAAGTATGAAGCTCTCTTGAAGAAGCAATAGGGTAAAGTTTACATTATAAAAAGAAAGGGTTGGGATGATACTGATGATGATAATGACAATGAGGAATTTGGAAACTATGCACTCATGGCCATAGAGCAAGGAAAATCATCCTCATTAAAAATAGAGGTACCAACTCTTACTACTATTAATTTAAATACAAGTCAATATAAAGAGACTGTTGAAAAGATGAGCATAGAGATGTTCCACATTCATACTAGCATGGTGGTAGCTACTGAGGAGGTTAGTAGGCTGTCAAAAGCTAATGAGAAGCTTAAGAATGAAAAGAAAGAATTTGAGCAGTTGCTTGTGGAGCTTGAGACGGTCAATAAAGAAAATGAATATTTGAAGAACAAGCTGAAGTGTGCTAGTGAAATAGAAGCTGTGTTGAGGGAACAGATAGCGAAGAATGAAGTGAAGTTCAAGTCTTTCACGAATGCTTCTCAGTTAGTTGGTCAGTACCATGAGAAGAACAAGCCATGTGCTAATATAGACATTGGCATTGGCTATGATGCTTTGGACAACAACAAGAAAATTGAAGGTAATAGAGGAAAAATAATTGCAAATGAAGATGTCCCAGTTATGCTGAGGAAAGTTGATGCACCTTTGTTCAAAGCAAGTGAAATCAATTTCAGTGAAGTTGAGTTGGTTATCAAGCAGGAGCTTGCAGATGAGGATAATGAAAAGAAATGCATAGAATTAACTCCAAAGTCTAAAACTCAAAAGAAGCCCAAGGTCAATCAAGGTTCTAAGACACCTGTCAAGTAAATTAAAACTGAGAATGCAGGAAAGAAAAAGAGGAACATAAATGGGAATATTGGAGTAAACAAAAGCAATAACTTTGCATTTGCTGCAGATACACCCAGGAAACAATGTCAACAGTGTGGCTCTGTGAAACATCTAACACACCTTTGTAAAAAGGTTGTTAGTAAGCCAGTAGTGGGAACATGTAAGTATAGTGAAGCAAAGGCTAAATATCCCTACTCATTCTGTGACAAGTTTGATTGCATTCCTTGCAATGTGAAAGTGATGACAAGTTGCCATAAGCTGAGAGTAGACCTCAAAGAAGTTAACATTTGGTCTGCAGCTAAAAAGGAATATGAAAATCAATTAATGAACAATGTTATTTCTGAATCATCAAATTCTACTTCTACTAAATCTGTTAACAAGAAGAAATTATCCAACATTGCTTGAGTAGCTAAACACACTTAATCCTTATTGTGTGCAGGGCAAAATGAAAAGATTTATATGGATCATAGATAGTGCATGCTCAAGACATATGACAGGTAATAAGGCCCTGCTATCATAATTGAGGAGATGGCTGGCCCATTAGTGACTTTTGGAGATAACAAAGGTTTCACAATGGAAAATGACAATTTAGTTTCTGGAAATGTTTTTATTGAAGATGTAGCAGTGGTGGCTGGTTTAAAAGTGAATCTCCTGAGTGTCAGTCAATTGACAGATAAAGGATTCAATGTTTCATTTGACAAAGGAGATTGTTCAATAATCAATAAAAAGACTGGTGAAATTGATTTGAAAGGAGCAAGAAAGGGAAGCTTATTTATTGCATACTTACACTCAACAAATAAGGATAGAATATGATGCTTCTACAACAAGGCATCTGTTGAGCAAAGCAAGCTATGGCATAAAACGCTCTCTCACCTAAATTACAAGGCAATCAGTACCTTGGTGAAAAAGGATTTAGTGAGAGATATGCCAAACTTGGAGTTTACTCAGAATGAAGTCTGTGAGGCTTGTCAAAAAGGTAAAATAAAGAGATCAA
This sequence comes from Apium graveolens, assembly GCF_009905375.1. Classification (NCBI taxonomy): domain Eukaryota; kingdom Viridiplantae; phylum Streptophyta; class Magnoliopsida; order Apiales; family Apiaceae; genus Apium; species Apium graveolens. The sequence continues at coordinate 156,635,215 of NC_133652.1, forward strand.
GCCACAAGAGCAAAACTGTGAATTCTATAAGTGCATCTTTGCAACTCATTCACATGGACCTGTTTGGACCAGTTAATGTCTTATCTATTTCTAGAAAGAAATATGCACTTGTGATGGTGGATGATTACTCATGTTACATATGGGTAGAGTTTATGCATTCTAAGGATGAAACTCCACACATCATAATTGAACACATGAAGAAAATTGAGAAGCAGGCTGAAGATCAAAATTGTGTAAAAAGATTGAGGAGTGACAATGTCACAGAATTCAGAAATGCAACTTTGCATGAATTATGCAAGGATAAGGGCATTCTTCAAGAGTTCTCAGCTGCAAGGACACTTCAGTAAAATGGGGTAGTTTAGAGAAAGAATAAAACATTAGTAGAATATGCTAGAATAATGATGCAAGATGCCAAGTTGCCAACAAGTTTTTCAGAAGAAGCTGTCAACATTGCATGCTACACTCAAAACAAATATCTCATCCACAAAAATCTTGGCAAGTCACCCTACTCAATTTTGTTAAAAAGGAAGCCTACTTTAAAGCAACTGCATATGTTTGGAAGCAAGTATTTTGTGTTAAAAGACAATTCTAAATATGTGGGAAAATTTGACTCTAAAGTTTTTGAAGTAATTTTTATGGGATATTCATTGGAAAGAACTGCCTATAGAGTTTATGTTCTTGAACAAAAGACGATTATGGAAAGTACATATGTGACTTTTGATGATGACAAGTGTCCAAGCTTGGAGTTCTTTGATGAAAGTGAAGCTGAAGCCCTTAAGTTTGAAAATTTAAATATTGATAATAATTCTGAAGATGAAGTTGAAATCAACACAGACAACAGAATGAATGAAGAGTCAACTGAGCAAGTGAATCACGATAATGGAAGTTCATCTCAAACCCGTGAATTTGATAGCACAAACTCAGGTGGAGAAAAAGAAAAAAGTTCTGCAAGTCATGTCAATGGTGAAGGAAATGCAGAAACTTCAAGTCAACAAAATTATACTAGAAAGTGGGATAGAAGTCACACTAGAGATGCAATTATTGGTGATCCAAATATTAGTGTGGGGACTAGGAGTGCAACTGCTAATGAATGTTTACATGCATGCTTTCTTTCATAAATTGAGCCCAAGAAAACTGAGGCAGCTCTACTTGATCCTGATTGGATATCTGCTATAGAAGAGGAGCTAAATCAGTTTGAGAGAAATAAAGTTTGGAAGTTGCTTCCTGCACCAAAGAATAGAAGTAAAATTGGAACAAAGTGGGTGTTCAGGAACAAGATGGATGAAAATGGAATTGTAACAAGAACCAAAGCAATGTTGGTTACAAAAGGTTACTCACAGGAGGAAGGAATTGATAATGATGAAACTTTTGCTCCAGTTGAAAAAATTGAACCAATAAGGATCTTTCTTGCATTTGCTGCACACTCAAACTTTAAAGTGTATCAAATGGATTTAAAGAGTGCATTTCTTAATGGTGAGTTGAGAGAAGAAGTTTATGTGCAACAACCACCTGGCTTTGAAGATCCAGAAGTTCCAAACTTCTACTCAAGGCTCTATATGTATTAAAGAAAGCACCTAAAGCTTGGTATGACACACTATCAGAATTTATACTTAAACATGGATTCACTAGATGAACAATTGACAAGACTCTCTTCTACAAGCAGCATGATGGTGATATGATCCTAGTTCAGATCTATGTAGATGATATCATTTTTGGTTCTACTAATGAAAAGTTATGTCAAAGATTCTCAAGACTCATGCATAGTGAATATGAAATGAGCATGATGGGAGAATTAAGTTACTTTCATGGACTCCAAGTCAGTCAAAGAAGTGATGGAATTTTCATCAACAAAACCAAGTATGTTAATGATTTATTGAAGAAATTTGGAACGGTTGATTGTTCACCTGCATCTACACCTATGTCTTTAGCTACAAAGTTGGATGAAGATAAGAAAGGTAAAAGTGTAGACATTTCAGGCTATAGAGGATTGGTTGGATCTTTGTTGTATTTTACTGCTATTAGACCATACATTATGTTTGCAACAGGTCTTTGTGCAAGATCTCAAGCCAATCCAAAGGAATCACATTTAATGGTTGTGAAAAGAATTTTCAGATACTTAAAGGGGACACCAAACTTGGGATTGTGGTATCATAAGGGAACTGGATTTGAAGCTGTTGGATATACAGATGCAAATTTTGCTGGATGCAGGGTTGATAGGAAGAGTACTAGTGGAAGCTGTCAATTTCTTGGACAAAGACTTGTATCCTGGTATAGCAAGAAACAACAGTATGTTATAATTTCCGGAGCTGAGGCTGAATAGATAGCTGCTGGAAGTTGTTGAGCTCAAGTGCTTTGGATTAGAAATCAGCTAATGGACTATGACCTAGTGTTACACAAAATTCCAATTACATATGACAATACTAGTGTTATTTCTTTTGTGGTTAATCCAGTTAATCATTATAGAACAATCTACAAGCAGCATGGTGGTGATATGATCCTATTTCAGATCTATATAGATGATATCATTTTTGGTTCTACTAATGAAAAGTTATGTCAACGATTCTTAAAACTCCTGCAGAGTGAATATGAAATGAGCATAATGGGATAATTAAGTTAGTTTCATGGACTTCAAGTCAATCAAAGAAGTTATGGAGTTTTCATCATCCAAACCAAATATGTTAATGATTTATTGAAGAAATTTGGAACGGTTGATTGTTCACCTGCATCTCCACCTATGTCTACAGCTACAAAGTTGGATGAAGATAAGAAAGGTAAAAGTGTAGACATTTTGGGCTATAGAGGATTGATCAGATCTTTGTTGTATTTGACTGCTATTAGACCAGACATTATGTTTATAACATGCAGTCTATGTGCAAGATTTTAAGCCAATCCAAAGGAATCACATTTGATGGCTGTGAAAAGAATTTTCAGATACCTAAAGGGGACACCAAACTTGGGATTATGGTATCATAAGGGAACTGGATTTGAAGCTGTTGGATATACAGATGCATATTTTTCTGTATGCGGGGTTGATAGGAAGAGTACTAGTGGAAGCTGTCAATTTTTTAGACAAAGACTTGTATCCTGGTATAGAAAGAAATAACATTATGTTTTAACTTCCAGAGTTGGGGCTCAATACATAGCTGCTGGAAGTTGTTGTGCTCAAGTGCTTTGGATTAGAAATTGGCTAATGGACTATGACCTAGTGTTACACAAAATTCCAACTACATGTGACAATACTAGTGTTATTTCTATTATGGTTAATCCAGTTAATCATTCTAGAACAATCTACAAGCAGCATGGTGGCGATATGATCCTAGTTCAGATCAATGTAGATGATATCATTTTTTGTTCTACTAATGAAGGTATGTCAAAGATTTTCAAAAGTCCTGCAGAGTGAATATGAAATGAGCATGATGGGAGAATTAAGTTACTTTCATGGACTTCAAGTCAGTCAAAGAAGTGATGGATTTTTCATCATCCAAACCAAGTATGTTAATGATTTATTGAAGAAATTTGAAACGGTTAATTGTTCACCTGCATCTACACCTATGTCTACAGCTACAAAATTGGATGAAGATAAGAAAGGTAAAAGTGTAGACATTTCAGGCTATAGAGGATTGAATGGATCTTTGTTGTATTTGACTGCTATTAGACTAGACATTGTGTTTCCTACATGTCTATGTGCAAGATTTCAAGCCAATCCAACGGAATCACAATTGATGGATGTAAAAAGAATTTTTAAATACTTAAAGGGGACACCAAACTTGGGATTATGGTATCCTAAGGGAACTGGATTTTAAGCGGTTGGATATACAGATGCAGATTTTGCTGGATGCAAGGTTGACGTGAAGAGTACTAGTGGAATCTTTTATTTTCTTGGACAAGGACTTGTATCCTGGTATAGCAAGAAATAACAATATATTTTAACTTCCATAACTGAGGCTGAATACATAGCTGCTGGAAGTTGTTGTGCTCAAGTGCTTTGGATTAGAAATTAGCTAATGGACTATGGCCTAGTGTTACACAAAATTCCAATTATGTGTGACAATACTAGTATTATTTCTATTGTGGCTAATCCAGTTAATCATCATAGTACAAAGCACATTGATGTAAGGTACCATTTTATTAGAGAACATGCTGCAAATGGTACCATTGAGCTTATTTTTATTCCAACAGAAAAATAATTAGCTGACATTTTTACTAAACCTTTGGATGAAGAAACTTTCACTAGACGTGCTGGTGAAATTGGAATGTTAAATTCATCATCCTAAAGGCAAGAAGTCAGCTAATATGTTGTAGTAGATTAGTTTCTAATAAATCAAAATTAATTTTATTTAATTGGAAATTAACTGGAAAATGAGTTATAAATGTTTCAGAATTATCTGTATATTTATTTTTCAAAATTCAAAATTTATCTTGGAATTTTTCAAAATTATAAGGAAACTGCTTAACTATTAATTTACATTTTCAGTATTTAAAATTAGCATAAGGCAAAATTAAAAGCAAACAAAAGTATATAGAGAACTGAGTTATTGATAAGTCTAATTGATTTCTCGACAAGTCATTCTGAGACTTCTCGAATGACTTCTCAACAAGATTCATTATGACTTCTCGATAAGTCATTGTAGAGATCTCGATAAGTCACTTTAAGACTTCTCGATTGAGTTATCTACAAGTATAATTCTTACACTTCTCGATAACTCAAAACAAGAATAATTTAAATCAATAAATTATTTCCATAAAATACTTTTGATATAAAATCTTTCTAATTTAATTTTTGATTTATTCAAATAAAATAATTGGAAAATTCAGTCCACTTCAGGATAAAGTGGGTATTTATTTTATATCTAAATAAGTCAATATCTAGTTCTTGATAAGAGTCAGGAAAGTGACATATCGATATGTATCTATTCTCACACGTGATTCCTCGATAAGCAAATCCCAAATGTTTATTTCTATTTATTGACAAGTCACTTATATTTTACTATAAATACTAAGACATCTCGACATACAGCTCTTTACGCCTTCGAGATCTCTAAGCGACCTAATTTCTACAAATCCAAAACATTTTCTCTCATTTCAAACTCTTTCTCTCTAATTTTTCTTACCCACTCAAATTCAAACATTTAAAATGGAATCAAACATAGTTAGACATTTTATCCTAAAGTAGGGCCCCAACTGTCTTGCATTTACAGATGCTAACCAAGCTCCTGATAGCTTCAAGAGCTTTGTGAAGTTTCTTTCTGAAACATACTTTGCAGGTGCCCTAACTGCGTACCTCATCTTGTATTTGGATGTTCTATGTGATTTCTGGAATACAGCTGTGATGAGGACAATAGTGTATGAGAACCAAACTATGTCTATGGTGGTTAATTGCTCCATTCAAGGCCAACAGGTGGAGTTTTCTGAGAATGATGTCAATCTGGTTTTGGGCATCCCAACTAAAAATCTGGTGGAGGTTCCAACTCAAGATGAGCTAGCTGAGTTCATAGACTTCATCAACTACAGTGAGAAGATCACCTTGGCACGCCAGAACAAGAAGTATTTGAGGAGGGAATGGTCTTTCCTTTATGACTCAATTGTGAGGGCCTTCACCTGTAGGAAGACAGGGTATGACAACATTTCAAGTTCCGTTCAAACGTCGGTGTTCTCCATGGCTCACAACAGACACCTCAATGTAGGACATTAATGGAGGAGCTCAGCACCAGGCTCACAATGCCCTTGGCATCGAGAGGTAAGGAAATATTTCTTTCTAGATTTATAATGTCTGCTTAAAACTATAAAATGCAAGACAATCATTTACTTAATGGTATAGATAGGACAAATAGGTAACTGTAAATGAATGTCCAAAGTTCTATTTGGCTCACTTATTATTAAAAATAAGGTACCTGTATGTCTTAGAATCACTCCATTCATGTTGGAGAGATTTAGGATTTACCCTTACCCTATGCCTGACATGAGGTCTACAGTAAAAATTAGTACAATTATGGCTCCTATAACTGTGGAAGAACAAACACAGGAACACCAACAGGGGCCTTCCCAAACTGAGACCCTTCCTTCTTTACCACTAGCAGCTAGGAAACCAACCACTTCATCCTCTCAAAAGGGTGAGGTGAGTAAAAAGAAGAGAAAACAGGCACCCTTGACAGTTATTAATGAGAGTGGTGAGGATCAAACACAACCAGAATCTACCTTGGTTAAGAAGCCAAAGAAGGTAAAGAAAACTGAGTTGACCACTCAATTGGCTACTTCTGCATCCTCCCAAAAGGATGTAGTTGATAAAGAGGGAATCAAACAGACTCTAGGGGAATCCTCTCAACGGGGTGTCTCTATTGAAAAGAGCACTCTCCCTAGTGCATCTTGTAAAGAGTCTGCACAACCACTTGAACACATTCAAGTGTATGAAATAAGGAATAAGGATGGCACACACACTGAGAGCATATCTCTTGAAGCTCCCTCATCTATTCAGGGGAAACTGCCAACACTTAATTCTGAAATTACAAATCTTATTTCTAAAATTTCTTCTTCATATAATTAGACACTTGAATCCATTTCTCAAGTGCCACCAAAATCAAGTGACATGGTTCATGAAACTTTGCTCACCACCCAGGAACCACAATTAGATGGTGAGAGGCTACTAGCTGGGATGGACCTTGATGGCACCGTCAAAACCACTGGGGTTTCATCAGTTTTCACTGAAGACCCTGTGGATGTTACTTGAGCACCTTCACGTGCTACAAAATCTTCACATATTGATAGGTTTGAGGGTAGTACTCCTGAGGGGGAGTTATCTAAATCCTCTCCAATTCAACTGGAGGTTCCTCATGAAGGAACAACTTCCTTCAAAACCCTAGCTGAGATTGCCTTAACAATTAAGGCTAGTAGTCCAATTGCCAATGAGCTTGTTATAGGGGAGGCAAGTCAAGCACATTCAAGTGCCAGCTCTTTGCAAGAAGAGCAAGGGTTTGGGGCCATGTCACATGAGAGTAACCTGGTCAAATCCCCTCCAATTCAATTGGAGGTTCTCATTGTTGGTGAACAACACACTGTCACAATCACAGTTCCAACTATGAGTCAAATTATGGAATCTGTCCCAGGTAATATTCCCGAACCCCAACCATCTGCCTCAACTCACACAGACCTACCATCTACATCAAACCCTTCTCAATAACCCTCACACATAATATCCCAGTGGCTACAGGATACTCAGGCTCAACCAATCACCATGAGTGCCCTTCTGGTAGATCAACTCTCTGGACTTGCCAATATCACACAACAGCTTCTTACTATAGACATGTCCAATCAGGCTATCAAGAAATCGTAATGTCTTACAAAACAAATGTTGAAGAACAACAACAGAAAATTATCAATAAAGCTGAACAAGATGGAAGTTTGGATGCTTGGTTGGATAAAGAATTCAGTCTAGAGTTGGATGAGGTTTTGGATAGGTTTAGAGAGGAGTATGTAACTATCTTGGGAAACAATGCCAAAACTCTCAGTCCCCAGGAAGTTTATGATGTTGTTACAGAGGTCTACAAGGCATAACTTAAAGCTTTTCACCTTATTGGTAAAACATGGAAACAGACTCTGAACAATCATCAAGACAAAAATTAGAAGATCGGTGAAAGACAAGCTGGATGACCTTGTGCCAACTCAAGTAGAAATGAAGAACAAATTTCAGAAATTTACTGACCAAATGGAAAGGTTTGATATGTTTAGCATGGAACAAAACATCAATCAACTGAAGCAATCCTATATAGCTTTGCATGAAGTTGTCCAGAAATACATCATCAGTAACAATGACACAAGGGTCAAACTGGATCAACTCTATCAAGCTAGATATGAACCATCTGCTCTTTTAATGCAAGGGATCAAAGAGATAGTTCAAGATACTTTTGGCGCTCCTATCTCTTTAAGTTCCCAACAACCTCCTTCTACATCAACAAATCTCCAAATTCAATTTCTACAACAACAAGTTTCAACTCTTCAAGCCTCCAATGACTCACTCACAGCTCAGGTCAATGCTCTCACTTCTCTAGTGCAGAGTCAATAAAATGACATCAGGACCCTGGTAGACTCCCACAAACATCTTCAAATGCAAAATTCAGTTTCTTTGTGAGCTATCATGGGTGCCTACAATGTTCCTTTACCTGCTCTTCCTGAAGCTGTGAGGCCAGAATTTCCAAATCCACTACTCCTGCCTGCCAACAAGACTAAGGGGAGATAGAAGCTAGGATTCAACAGTCTAAAGAAGCGGGTAAATCTTCACAATCTAAAGAGGCTGAAAAATCTACTACTCACTCTGGTCAAAGTTTTATGCAATTAAAACTCTCTCAAGATGTTAGTATAGAAAGGCTCCAGAAAGCTGCAGTAGGACCATGTCAAGATAAGGAGTTCAATGAACTACTGACAGTTCTAAGAGTCTCTCTGTCCAACAACTACATCACTTACAAGAGAGCTTTGGCCAACAACATCAGTTTCTTAAGAGTGGTAATAGTAAAGGTTGAAAACTTTTTGGAGAAGAGAATAGTAGTCAGTGTCAATGACTGTGGTTTGGATAGATGTCTGCAGGTGTCTCTCTCAAATCTTCAAAGTATGAGGGCATCTGAGCTGGATGTAATAATTGACAGCGTTAATCCAGTAATTCCAGAGGACAACCAATTGCTCAAAGAACTCAAAAAAGCTCAAATAGCTATTTTTTCTGAAGCCTATCTACATCCAAGTAAGGGGATGGCCTATATTTGTCCACAAACTAAACAGTGCAGATACTTCACAGTACCAAAAAAACTGTGTAAGGGGAAATACAAGATTAATTATGACATTGGAAACTGATCTAAAGAGGAAGAACTACAAAATAGGTAAAGATGAGGAGATGATTAGGATGTTGGGGAGATACCTATAGAATGCTGATACCATGTTGCCTACTACACAGTTTAATATAAAAGATGACAAGGATGATGATGAGCAGAAGAATGATGAGCAAAAGAATGATGAGCAAAAACCTTCTGACTCAAATCCAAGTCAATCTACCAAAGCAACTAGCAACAAAGTAGAAGAGAAGAAGAAAGAGGAGAAGAAAAGGGATAATAAGAAGAGGGGAAATGAAAGGAGAAGGAAGAAGAGGGAAGATGGTGAAGGAGCCAAGAAAAATGTCCTACCAATTCAATCTCACAAACTCAAACCACTAAGCCTGAAAGCTCAAACACTCACCTATCCTTAACCTCTAAGCCTAAACTTTTGTACAAACCAACTGCAAACACCTTACTCAAAATACTAATCAGTTCTAGCCAAACCACCATAAAGAAAATCTCAAACCTACCTTCATTTAAGACACCAATCAAAATCCATTACAAGACTGTTGGGAGAAAACTAAAAAAGCCATAAGTTGGAAAGGGTGTTATGTGGAATTGCTTTAATCAGATTGATTTTCTACCATTAAACTGGTGTATCACAGATGATGACTACTTTCAACAATTAGTTAAAGAAATAGTCAAAGTTTGGGTTGTATCATTGAGAGAAGTCAGAATCTATTATAAGGATGGCTCCTTCACTCTACTTGGCAGTGAATTAATTTCAACCACAGAAGTTAAGAGGGTGATTAGCTTAATGAAGGATAAGGACACAAGTACAAGGGTATGGAGGGTTGTGATGTGTGTATGGATGAAAGTAAGAGATGAAAGAAGAGCAAAAATAAAGGCTAAAAAGGAAGAAATGGATAGGAAGTATGCAGAATAAATTGCTATGTTTGAACAAAGATTAATTGAGCTCAAGAAAAAAGGGATGAGTATAATCTCTAAGGATGGACACTTTCTAAACATACCAGCTAGCAGGTTCTCAAGATTTAAAGGTAATTACTTGAATGGTTATTCATTGGATGATTGGTTCAAGCTTGTGGAAGCTCTAAGAGGGACTGAAATTATAGAGTAACTTCAAGTACTTGTAAATATAAAGGACCTCATCATAAAAGAATTAGTCTATGAGAATTTTATGTAATAAATGTACTTTTTAAACTTATATAATCACTCAGTGTATAAAAGCGATATTTGTTATTCTGTCAGTTTTTATGTAATCATTTCATTTTTCTTGTAATTTGGGGTTAGTCTTGTTATCAGGAATGAATTTGTGATAAGCAATCTTCTCACAAATTGGGGGATATTGTTGTACAAGACTAACTCAAATCGACAGCCCTAAGATTTTGTTGGTTGATAATCAACTTTGTATTTTGTATTGTATTGCTTGAGATTGTAAAAATGGTTAGAAGATTAGACTGGAGTATTTTTTTGTAAACAGTTCAAGGCTAAGGAATAAACTCTGGAAGAAGATCAAGACAGATCATGCCTCAGAGAAATGATACAGAAGCTTGGAGTTGAATAAATCTGTTTTATGAAAACTTTTCTTCGTCAAAATATCGACAAGTCACAAATCAAGCAATATAGAGAAGTCATTCAAGAACTCCAGAATTACTTATCGAGAAGTCCAAAATGGCTTATAAAGAAGTCTCAGAGATATCGACAAGTCAAATGAAGATATGAAGATTGGAGATATCGACAAGTCATTTCTACATGTAGAGAACTTAGAGATATCGACAAGTCAAATTGAAGATGTAAAGATTGGAGATATCGACAAGTCAAATTATCATTAGAAATCTCAGAGATATCGACAAGTCAAAATGTATATAGAGATCTATGAGATATCGAAAAGTCAATTCTACATATAGAGATCACAGACATATCGACAAGTCATTTAGCATGCAAATATCAAGAGACCTCGACAAGTCAAATACACCTATAGAGAACTCTGAGATCTTGATAAGTCATTATACTTATCGAGATGTCACTTCTCTATAGAACAAAATGGAGATCTCGATATGCCTCTCAAATACAGAATGCAAACAAATGAAGATTCAAGATTATCAATCAACAAAAAATCTATTAACTAGATTAAAAAGTCTACAAAGTAGTTGGAGAGAATACAAGATCAAGGGCTAAGATTAACTAGACAAAGGATGGTCACAGACCAGCAAGATTCTGCCCAGATTTGCTAAGCCAGGAATGGAAATAGAAACAGGTTGCTTTAGAAAAGGGTTTAGTACATTTTAGTGCAAGTTTTGTAAACCTGTGCCGCTAGTGTATAAAGCATGCATTGATCTTTAGTTAAGGAGTAACAAACAGATTTAACATTCTTGTATTCTCTCAAGATAGAAGCTGAGTTCTTTACTTACAAAGAACCCATGATTTGTAGCAAGACCTAACTTGATTTTAATATAAAATTAAGTGAGTTTTGAAATATTGTGTTTTCTATTTTATTTATATTAACACAATATAACTGTATTTCTTATCTGCTTTGTTCACACAACCAAACAAATCTAAAAAGGCTTAAAAATATCCAAAACACATTCACCCCCTCCTCTGTGTTGTATTCAATATCTAACAATCATTACTTTACTTCTGTAATAAATTGATTTGTTAGTTAATTGTATCCAACCCCCTTAAAAAATTAACTTTACTGGACAACACGACCCAAACCGATCAAAATTCTAACTCACCCAACTGTATAAAATTTAAACTAAACTTTAATACGGCTAAAAATTATTAAATTAAATTAAATAAACTGAGTTAAGATTTTGAATTTAACCCGCTTACCCGACCGCGGGCATGCCTAGGTGAAAACCTAATTGATACTCTTTACAAATTTTTTTTGTCAGGATCCCTTATAATTTTATTATAATTGAAAATTGTTTAAAAATTTGTATATTTATTATAATTAACATGTCCCTTTACCTTTGGAGTATCATATAAGATAGCGTTTAAACCATATTTGATAGTTATTAATGTTTGACAAATTTTTATCACATTATGCGACTTTCGTTTCATTTTCAAATTTTTATATAATGAAACATGTGTTGATTAATATATTATTTGTATAAATTCTTTTTAATATCATAGATCATATTTAATAATGTTTAATTTGATAGATAAAAACTCCAGGTTAAACTTGAATTATTTGATTAACTTAAATACGACTTTCAACCTATAATTAAATATAAAAAATTCATACTATTAGTAATTAATTAAGTATCTGAATAAAGTGATCGCTTTTGATTAGATTTATACTTCCTATAATTTATGATAATTCTTAAGAAAATAATTATATATATATTTTCAAGTGATTTAACTACATTTTGTTTCTGGGCTATTTAGATTGCAAGAGTTCTATTTTCACATTAAAATTTAATTTTCTAAGTGTTCAGAGACAACTTGCTTGCCTTCCAGTTATATGATATATTTTCTTGAAAAAAGAACTACCTTATTCTGGATCTGTACAATCCATGTATGAAAAAATCATTCCCGACAAAAAAACGTTATGAGTAACAAATATTTATTCTCTAAAAGTATTATTAAGAGTAGTTTAAAAAATTTAGGTACAAGATCCATAACATATTTCTAGAAAAAAATTAAGAAAAATTATTATTAGTACCTTCTATAGTTGACTTTTCCAAATGATGTCATTTCATATTTTAGTTCTAACTGGTACCATGATTATACAAAACATATCACTCTATTAATCAAAATGTTAAGAAACATGCAAATAAGCCTAAAACACACAATTTTCTTGAGTTTAGGCAACTGCAACATTATCGTACACTTGAAAACAAACAAAATATAGTAACAACAGATTGTTTGAACCATTAAAACCAATCCAAAATATCATCATAATATTTCAAATATTAGAAGCTCTTGATAGAAAGTTAACTAAGATCATGGTTGATATTGGGATGTAGGCCCTATGAGATGTTCATGAGTCCTTGTAAAACTCCTGTCTTGACTGCTTTTGTTGCCAACATAAACATCGGTATCCTTTCATTTTTTCTCAGTCAAGCCCCTTTTATATATCCTAGAATTATGTTCTAAACACTCACACTTCTTGCATTACATTTTTAGCTCTTTTACTTTTCTGATCTTTTTCATTCTCCAATCTCTTATTTTTACATGGTTTTACCACCCTCTCTTCATAGTTGAAGGTATAGTAGTAGGAAAATCATCATGTTGAGGTCATAGGTCTTGATCAAGAACATGGTTTTTATTGAAACTATAAACTTGTTTATATATCCTAACATTATATCATGAATCCAAAACTTTTTCGGGATCAATTTAGTATAAATTATTGCCCTAATAGCCTGTCAATACGAGATACTAGATATCCGCCAAACCCCATAGCTACAAACTTTGTTATTTAAAGATAAAGGGAACTGAGATTTACCCTCATGAATCTCATATTCTCCAGGACTAAACATATAAGCCTTTCAATTGATTATATTTTTGTTAATATTCTTAGCAAGCTTTATAATCTTGGGGACAGAGCTCATCATCATTCCACCTAAGTGCATTTTTCATGTTTTGAAACAATTTTGACTGTGCTTTCACATAATTTATTTTAACAACATATGCATGTAAATGAGTATTTATACGGTACATGAACAAAAAGTTTGTAAATGTATAACAAGTTACCTTCAAGTAATATCAGAATTGGTCCACATCTTGTTAGAAAATGGTAAGTTCAAGTCACATTTTAGATGTGTTCTTGATGCAATTACCAAAAATTAATCGTTGGAGGTTGTTCCTTACTATAAGGACTAGGGATGAGCAAAACCGAACCAAAATCGAAAAACCGAACCGAATCGAAAATTTTCGGTTCGGTTCGGTTTGAGTTTTTATAAAAATTTCGGTTAGTTCGGTTTTTCGATTTTAACCGGAGTAAAGTTGGTTTGGTTCGGTTTTAACCGAATTAACCGAAATATACATACATATATATATATTTTAGAATTATATATTATATGTAATATAAAATGTTAAACAAAACATAGGCCGTTGACCGAAGTGAATATACATCACTATATATGAGACTTTCACAATTCACAAACATAGTGGCCGCCGATTTAATTTTAACACCAATGTTGGGTATCATTCGAAGTGTCAAATATTCTCTATCCAACAGGTTCCATATTTGTGGATGTTAAATGGCGACTGTATTCAGATTTATTTTTTGTTCTGTTCCAGAAACAAGCAATGTTAACTTTGTTGATTGTTATTTTGGACTTTGGGTGATTTTTTTATGCGAGACTTTTTGATTTATGAATACTAAATCATTGTTTGACCAGTGATGTATTAGGACATTCATGTTATTAATTCGTTGCTTGGCAATATAAGGTTTATTAAGAATTGAATGTAAACATACGTAATAACTTGCAGGAAGTCTTTGGTGGCCTCGGTGAAAATACATGATTTTTAAAATTGAGGTTTTTTTCAAACTGAACCGATTTAATATTTTCGGTTCATTTTTTGGTTTTATTTGTTACAGTAATTTGGTTCGGATCGGTAATGACATTTTAAGAATTTCGGTTTTCTTTTATTTCGGTTCCGACCGAATGGTCACCCCTAAAGAGAACTTAAACTTTCATATTTGGATCAAAATCATTTTTTTAATGTAATCCATATAGAAATTGAGTTCAAGTTAGTACTTTGAAATGAGTTGTGTGGGTTTATCCCACATGGATATTGCAAATAGAGGTTATTTGCTTTATACAGTACAATGTGCGAGAATGGTATATAACTACCAAGACATGTGGGTGTGCATGGAATTATTGTGGGTCTCGCGCGTGCACACATATGTCACGACTCAACTTGACTTGGGTCGAAGGGCGATTTGGGTGAATATCTCGACGTCTCTCGTATACGAGGCGACCTGGACGAGGAGTTTTTACTTTTAGTTTAACTAAATAATTTACTGACTTATTATATTATTTTAATATGAAAATTTAAGTCAGTGTTTAACTATAACGGGGGATATCAGGATTTGTTGAACAAAGTTTTATAAACTCTGATATAGCTGAATAAATACTGATATGCTTATCAGGATCTGCTAATTGGAGTTTAATAAAGTCTGATATAACTGTATAAATACTGATATGCCTGGGTCGTATCAGAGTTTAAACTCTGATTGTTGTTACAATTCTGATAAATATTCTATTAAATGCAATTTATGTCAGAATATTTATTTTAATTAATAAAATATTTGTTGTTACGTTTTGACTTGTATTATATATACAAGGTTAATATTTGAGACAAAATATAAATAATACAACTTGTGAAAATCCTGGTTGCTATTAGTTTTTTCTTCTCTCCTACATACATACAGATTATTTACAAAGGTTTCTGGCCGAACTGAGGTACATATCGATATTGAGTACTACATATCTGTGGATGAAGTGCTCTGTAATGTTTTATCCTGAAAATGATATTGCTGCAACCCAACACTGTGATATCCCGGATTTTCAGAAATTATTTTTGTTATTATTTAAATGATTTTATGTGATTGTTCAATTTCGAGGGAATTAAATTATGCATATTTTATTCATATTTGGTGAGTTCATGTCATTCAATGACTCAATTAGATAATTGTTAAATTGTGTTGGTCTCTGTTGGTTTTTGGAAATATTTACTTAAAGATATTATTTTCAAAATAT
This sequence comes from Apium graveolens, assembly GCF_009905375.1. NCBI lineage: Eukaryota > Viridiplantae > Streptophyta > Magnoliopsida > Apiales > Apiaceae > Apium > Apium graveolens. The sequence goes on from NC_133652.1 coordinate 156,650,741, forward strand.
TTTTAAAAGCCGATCATTTTATCATTATCGGTAAATTGAGTCTGATTTGCTATCTTGGGGATCAAGTTATTTTAATAGCCTCAATATTTTATCCGTGTTCACCCATGTATCGGGTGAGATGTGAAAATATTTAAAAGTATAATGATTATTTTGTTATGTGTTAAATTAATTATTATGTATTTATTATTATTTAAAATTTTGCTGGCTATGATTTAGCATGTGGTAGTGTTAGGAATATGTTGTAGTCTTGATGATAACTCGCCAAAAAACCTTATGTAGAATTGTTAAGTGTCATTTAGAAGTCTTCAACGGATAATTACAGTATGTCTATTTGTTGAAAGAGTAGCTTATATTAATAAGTGTGTAGCACATTCTGTACACTATGATAGCTGAGGATTTTGGGAGTTATAGTGATTTTAAATATTGTTGTTGACGTCTAAGTTATTGTTGATAATCATAAAAGAAATGATGTATCAAGTGTTTCCGTTTTGGATAAAATGTGAGATTCAATTATGATTGATGTTGATATTTAATTTACTGTTAATATCAAATATTGGTAATGATTTATATGATTGATGGCGACTTCAATACTTTAGTACTGGTATGTTGTGAGCATCTAAGATTAGTATTGATATCTAATTTGACGTTTACATCAAACTGAATATTAATGTCAAGAGTGGGGTTTTGAATAAAATTTATGATTCAGTCTATAATTACTATTTCATATTGTTGTTTATGATATTCCCGTAAATATTGTTTTACGAGTTTTATTTTCGTCGAGATTTATATTATTGCTGAAGCATTTCGCTGAAAAATGTAAAAAGGCTTCCGAATACATTTGAGGAAATAATTATTGGATTCCTTAACTAAATTTTCTAATTTAGCAATTATGATTTTAAATATTCCGCTCTATTGTAGATTCTGTTTTTATATCAAAAAAACCATAATTATGTTATATTGAACTTGCTGAGCATTTATTCCGCTCATACTTACCTTTTTTGAAATTTAACCTTCCGGTGAATAATATCTAATGCTATTTAGCCGCCTACTTTCAGAAGGCAAAAATGATGACTATCAAATGAAACTTTAATGAAAACTTTGTTAGCCATTAAGTTTGATAAGAAGGGATCGAGATTTGTGAAGGTGAAAACTCTTCAACACATCTTGAATATGCAAATGACGTCATTTTATTTATAGAAAATGAAATTTATTCGGTGAGATAAGAAAAAAGGGTACTACAATGCTCTGAACTATTATCTAATCTAGAGATTATTTTCACAAGTCTCGACTTCATAGGTTTACAGAAAATAACAAACTTATCCAGGAGTTGGCCCACATTTTGGGATATAAAATTGGATGGGACAACTATTGGTGTTTCTCCACGTCGAGTGCAATACTACGGTTAATGAATAATTAAATATAAATTTTAAAAGAATATAAAAAATGAATGCACTAATACTTGTAAAATAAATGCAACTTTCCTGTTAGGTATTTTTAAATAATTTTACTTGTAAAATTTATCTTTGATATTCTATTAAAAATATAAATTAAATATTCATTGATCCTAAAAATATCGGAAGAGCTAATTTTATTTTTTATATTATTGGGGAATTTGTTTTTATGAAAAAAAATAACGAGGAAACAAATTTGCAATTTTAAAAAGGGATTAGTGTCTTTTTTTTCCTAATCTTTAATGCTTGTTTAACACTTTGACTAACAGAAGTGCATGTGTATGAATGAAATAAGAGTACAAGGTTAACATAGATCTGAAAAAACAAAAGTACAAGGTTAGCATGAACGAGAGTTAGAAATGTAATTATATCATTTGCAAAAGTCAATTTCACACTTTTATCCTAGAACATCCCAAAATATTTATAATTAAATATTTACCTATTTTTATTATATTTTTAATTTATAAAATTAAAATAATATATATCCCTAATCTAGTATGATACACACATATTCAGTCTCAGGAAAATTAACAAAATATTTATCTCCAGATCCTAATTAAGTGTTATACATATAGCATTATCCTTAAACATATGCATCCAATAAAGACATACTAGTATACTACAATCAATATTCAATTATTGATCGTATGGAAAATGGTGGTTATGCGGGACCAAATGCGACCCGGTGGGCCGGCTGTCGACGAAAACTCAAACCAGGGGAATCATTTCCCTTTCTTCTACAATTTACTGATTAATTCCTAAATAGAATGTAGCAGTGTTTATTTTTTTATTATGTGTCAGAAATATTTGTTAAAATAAATGTAATTTACTAGAATTTTTTAGCGCACGATCAATAATTATAATTTCAAAGTTGGAACCAGACTTAAAAAGGGAACGGGAAAGCTAAAATTGGTTCGGAATAAGATAAATTTTTCCTGTTAAAATAGAAATAATGTAACTAGTAGAAGATTAATTTTTGTCCGTATATATTATTTAGGCTTAATGTTATTAAAATTAACTTTAGATAATTCTCTAAATTAAATCTCTTTTTAATATAAAATTAAGTCTACTTTGTAAATACAAGGATGAATTATTTTATTACAAAAATATCATTAAACTTTTATATACAAAATCCTAATTAATTTAGATAATTTACCTGCAGTTTATTTGAAAAATGTTTTTCTCATATAATTTAGCGAAAAAATTTCATTCGGTCGAGAATCAATATATACATAGTTAATTATAAACTTAATTTTTTTTTAACAATCTCATGATATAGACATAGTCATTAATAATTTTTTTGATAAAAGGATGTTTTATTAATTAATAAGAATCATTTAACAAGACATTTTGATGATCGATAGGAACTTGCTCGTTATCGATAACTCGACCTGAAAAAGAATCTGACCCTTGGCTAAGCAATGAGCAACCATATTTGCAGATCGTCTAATAAAAACCAAAGAAATATTATTCAACTCAAGCATCATCTTTCGACACTCCTCTATGAACAAGCCAAAAGGAGATTGCATTGGAATCTTACTGTGGATTCCTTGGACAATGACTATATAATTTGATTCAATCTCAACGCGCTCCCATTCATTTATTTTTTTTCCAGCTAAGTGCCTCTTTGATGGCCCTTGCTTTCGTTATTTCAGACTTAACCAACTCCCTGTGACAGAAGCTTATTGCCTTCACCAGCTCGCCCTATGGTCTCTAGCCACAAAACCCACCCTAGCATGCTCCTCAAATAATGCTTCGTCGAATGAAACCATCATTGTGTCTGCCTGAGGTCTAACCCAAGAATGAACTCCATCACCCGTAAAGTCTTCCTGAACTAGAGCCTCTATTAAACGACCTTGGGTTCCTTTCCATTGTACATGGTATTTTTTGTTAGGTTTGAAGTAGTCCAGTAGTCGTTAATAAGTTCCTAGAAATTAGGAGTTGTTAGATTAGGATAAGTCGCATTTTCTCTGTCATGGGGACGTTGGCTTTATTTTAGATATTTATGTTTCTGCTTTGTAAGGCTATATATATACAACTCCAGTTATTTGTTTTGTTCAATAAGACTATTGTTCTTTTTAATAACTTATTGTATTGTATCAGAGCTCCATTAATCTAGGCCTGATCAAGAGAGAAACTTAAGAGTGAAAGAGAGGTATACATGGCAGATAGTAGCAGCGGTAGTGGTATATTCGTACAACCTATTATCCCCAAGTTTGATGGTTTTTATGAACACTGGGCAAAATTGATGGAGAATTTTCTCAGATCAAAAGAATTCCGGAGCCTGGTAAAAGATGCAATCGATAAGATGCCTGAAGGGACAAAGTCATCGGAGAAACTTAGTGATGATCAGTTAAAGAAAATGAAGCTGATTGAGGAACAACGCTTGAAGGACAAGAAGGTGAAGAACTATCTATATCAAGCTATAGATAGAGAGATCATGGATACCATCCTAAATGATGAAACATCAAAGCAAATATGGGATTCAATGAAACAAAAATGCAAGGGGTCGTCAAGAGTCAAGAGAGCACAACTTCAGACTTTGAAGACCAAATTTGAGACCTTAAAAATGAAAGAAGGAGAAACTATCAATGCGTATTTCGGAAGAACAATCTCCATAAAAAAGGATGAAATCTTGTGGTGCGAATATTGCAGAGGCTGACATCACAGGAAAGATTCTTCGATATTTAGTCTCAAAATTCAATTATGTGGTATGCTCAATTGAAGAATCAAACGATGTAGATATTCTGACGGTGGATGAACTCTCCAAAGTAGTCTTCTGATTCATGAGCAAAGAATGAAATGCTCCGCTGACGAGGAGCAGGCCCTAAAGGTCACACATGAAGATCGAGGTGGAAGAGGCAGAGGCTTGATCCTATGTGAACAAAGTTGTTGTAGAATGCTACAAGTGTCATAATTTAGGACATTATTAGTATCAATGTCCGAATTGTGAAAGGAAGGCTCATTATACCGAGATGAATGATGAGGATGCGATGCTTTTGATGGCACATGTTGATATCAAGCAAAGTAAGAAAGAAGGAATATGGGTTCTTGATTCCGGATGTTCAAATCATATATTCGGAAATAAAGAATGGTTCACAGAACTAGATCAAAGTTTTAGGCATTCGGTTAAGCTCGGAAACGACTCCAAATTAAGGGTAATTATAACGACTGGTACGTTTTTGAAATATTTAAATGTGTGATTACTAAATAATTAATTAAATAAATTATGTGTATGGGTTCTATTAGTTGGATATTATTTTTGTTAATATTTTATTAATTTTGTGTAATTATTGGTGTTCGAGGATCGGTTGTGCAATTAGCAGTGACGTTGAGTTACCTGTTTTATGGTTAAAAGTGATTTTATTCAAGATTTATTCTCATAAATATTTGGATTGTCTCTAAAATTATTTTTATCGCTTTATAATTTTATTTATTATTTTCAGGAATTTATAAAATTTAGAAATCAATATTTTACTGTTTATTTATCTGTAAATGATTTTCTGATTTTATTTAATAGTAAAATCAGAATTTAATTCTAAAATTTCTTAAAATTTACGAAAATTTTATTTTGTTAAGTTCTATTTGATTCGGGAATTTTGAAGCTTATTTGGAATTATCTCAATTTAGTTCATCCGCATATTATATCGTTAAACAAAAATGTATGGGTTAGACAAAACTTTGCTGCGGGATTTATTCGAGAAAAAAAACAACAAACAAAATGAAACATAAATAGGGGGGGCTGTTTTTCATTCGGGTATCACCCGACTTCCTCTTCAATCCCTCGATTCTCTCTCTCGCGATCTCTACATCTCTCTCTAATCCCTCCGCTCTCTTCCTCCCTCTCACACTCAATCTCTCCTTCACTCTCTTTCTCTTCCCCATATTTACCCCTGTTTTGGGTGAGATTTCCGGTTGCCTTGTGTTTTTCCGGTCGCCGTTTCTGTTTTTTTTTTCGTTTAATTGCTTCGGCCCTGTCGTTGTTTGTTGATATACATATACATACATATATGTGTGTAATCAGTCGAATGTTGTTATAGTTGGGTTTCCCTGTTCTGTGTCGTCCCTGCCGCCCTGGTTGCCGCCGTTTTGAACTACCGACGAGGTGACCGAAGGGGTAGATGAATGGGTGTTGTGTTGTGTATTCTGTCCCTGTTATCTCGATTGCATATGTTGTCTTGTTGCGGTTCTGTTGCCTTTGTTCGGTGATGTGGTGTTAACTGGTTTATCTGTTTTAATTGAATTATTCATGAAATATTCGAATATAATTGTGCTGATTATTCGATCAATTATTTTAATTATTTGAAGTTATATCGATGGGATTTATGTTGAAACTTAAAATTAATCGGGTACCCGTAAATTTTATCGCCGTCTACAATGAGCTTCGGCGAGCCGACGGTGGACTATGATGAATATTTCCTGAGTCCTACAATTTAAAATACAAAATATGATTTAAAATGCGAATTGCGAATAAAATACGATTAAAACATAAAAACACGGCTAATAATTAATAATTGTATTTAAACGGTAACTGAGAATTTTGGACTGATATTGATGACTGAAATCGGTGGTTGGGTTTTAATTGCGATTGATTGTGGTTGTGATTGTTTTGACGTCGGGATGTTCGACGGGTTAGCTGATAATTAAAGGAGGTGCTGCCCGATTTCCAGGAAAATTTAATTACAGAAATACGAGGCCGTACCCAATGGCTATCGGAACGTCGATCGATTATATGTAACTATTTTGTAAAAAACCTGATAATGTGTTGCGACAGAATACTTTGCAAAACCGATAACCCTACTTTCGTAAAAGGACAAATATACCTTTTTTCTGAAAACAAACACCGAACCGACTTTCAAAGACGTAAACCCTAATTGATACGTGTATTATAATATTGGATATATTACGAGTCTGGTTTTGTTAACGTTCGGGTAGATTATTAGCGAGGATAGTCAAGCATATTCGGACGTCTAATTTAGGGTATTTCGGTTCTTGTAGGTTCTAGTCGAAATCCTTAGCATCCTGGTCGGTGCAAAGCCAGTCAGAAATTAGTGTTAAAGCGTATTAAGGCAAGTACCCCCGACCATATCTTTATGGTTAAGCATATATGAATATAATGTTGTTTTATTCTCATAGTGGAACAGAATGATTTAAGTTACGTATCCCCTGGGTTTCAAATTGTTTTACTAATTTGTGTTTTGGGGGAAAAGTAACTTCTGAAAATACCTATCTCTAAGTTTTGAATAAAATGAAAATATTTTGGAAAATGTGCTGTGTTATAATTTTTTTGACAAGAATAAGTGATTTGGAAAATCCGATAAAAATGATCAGATAATTGGATGAGTGTGCGCAGAAAGCCCGTAACGGCCTCGAAGTTAGCGTAAGAGGCGAAGTGGTTGCGCACCCTGTTATAACCACCAGCCCAGCGTGACAGAGACCTAGCTAGTCTCTGAGTTCCAGAACAAGTTTCATAGGATAGCCTGATAAGCTGTCTCACCAGGGATCATCCAATACTGTTATATCTGAGCAAGTGATTTTGAAGTTCCCGGAGAGGATCAAGTTTTATAGGTCCTCTGATGGGACAAGTTTTATGGTTCCCGTAACGGAACAATTAGTTTTATAGGTCCTGCGATGGGACGAATGATTTGAAAATCGAAGTAGCATGCTAAAATTTAACCCTGCTATTTACACAACACTATTAATAAAATGTTTAGGGAGCATGCTAGCTATTAAAGATCCAGTTACAACAGTTTATCAGTTTTTATCTGTTTACACTTATTTTACTTGTTTTCTACTAACAAGTTGTAATTTCTGTTCCTACAATTGTTTATTATAAACTGTTTTGGTTAGTATTCATATAGTGGTACTGCTGAACGGTTGATCGCTCACTCTTGCAAATGTGTTTGTATATTTTTGCATTGCAGATGCCTAGGGGATGTTGTTGTTTTGCTAAGGGTCAGTTTCCAATTCCTCCTGTGTCGAGCTTCTCTGATTAGGTTGTGTCTGGCGAAGTGTGGTCTTGAGTTGCTGTAGAATAACAGTCATGACAGGTTGTTTTAATTAGTTGGTTTGTAATAAGTGTGTAACCTAAATTATACTTGAACCTAGAAAAGATCTTGTGGAAGAGTTGTTTGTATTAAAATAAAGTAAGTTAGTTGTATTATAATTATAGTTTCATTTTGTTAGTGACGTCAACTCCTGACCCGGGGTTGAGGCCGTCAAAGGTTGGTATCAGAGCTACAAGTTTAAGTCCCTGATTTAAGTGAGGAATAGAGTCAGAAAGGTGTAGAGTTGGTGTATAGGGTGTGAATCAGCAACTCACATCTAGAGGAGCAAGTTTAAGAGTCTAGTCGAGGGTTTGAAGGTGTAACCCTAGCATATCTTGAGGATTCTGGAACTGCCCTGATCTTTAGTATGCTTTCCCTGGTATATGTGCCATTAGTAATGGCTAATAGGGATTCCTAGATAGTTTTTCCACGAGAACGAGTCCGACCACGTAAATTTAGTTAGTAGGTTGCGATATTAGCTGGTGGCTGTTATTAGTATTGGTGTATGCGGCTAGTGGCGTGCTGTTATTATTGTTGTTATTTTTATTGTTGCAATTGTTGCTGATTTTGTTAAATCTAGCCACTCATTACCATCGGACCCCAACTAATTGAGGGTGGGAATATTTTATTGCGGCGGCATTCTCTTGGCACATGAAAATGTTGCTACCCGGGGGCAATTCTTTTTAACTAAAACCATTTGTTATGTTTTAGGAGAATGCCGCCGAAGAAGAATATCCCATCCAATTTCTCTAGCAGAGCTTCTGAAGGGGGCCCAGTTATGGGTGAGTTGCTAGATTTGCTGCGCCAATAGTCTAATCAAATGGCTCAGCAGCAAGAACAATTTCAGCAGCAGCAACAACAATTTCTACAACAACAACAACAACAGCAGTTCATACAGCAGCAGCAGCAACAAATTCAACAACAGCAGCTGCAGCTTCAGCAGCAACCTCAGCAAAGAGAAGTGAACCAAACTGTGAGTTTTAAATCTTTTCAGTCGGTAAAGCCCCCAGAGTTTAAAGGCGAGGTGGACCCAGTTGCTGCTAGAATTTGGCTAAAGGAAATAGAAAAAGCTTTCACCCTCACGCCAGTAAGTGATAATCTTAGACCAGACTATGTGAGCTATTTTCTCAAGGGTGAAGCGAATTATTGGTGGGAATCCAACCGTTCCGTGGAAGGAGAAGGCCCTGTCTCTTGGGCCAGGTTTACAGAGTTGTTCTTGGAAAAATATTTTCCGGACTGTTTGCAGAACCAGTTGGAGGTTGAGTTTTTAGAATTAAAGCAGGATGAAAAGAGTGTGGCTGAGTATGAGGCCAAGTTTACGGAATTGGCCCGATTGGTGCCTGTGTATGTGAGTACTGAAGCTCAAAAAGCGAAGAGATTCCAGCAGGGACTGAAGCAAGAAATTCACAGTGGGGTTGTAGCCTTGCATCTCAAGACATATCCCTCCGTAGTTCAGGCCGCGCTGGTAATTGAAAGTGATCAGAAGTTGGCTGCCAAGGAAAAGAGCGATAAGAAGCGGAAATCTGAAAGCACCACTGGTGAAACGAATCCTGGAGGATCTAGTTAAAGATTTCATAAGAGGTTTGGCCAGAACAGAAATAAAAGATTTAGAAGACAGAATTTTCCTCAAGCTAGGCCTGCTGCCACCTCAGTTGCCTCCACTCCAGCTCAGTCATCAAATTCCGTAATGGATTGTAAGGTATGTCGGAAGAGACATAGTGGCCCGTGCAAAAGGGATGTTCAGTGCTTCAAATGTCATCAAAAGGGTCATTACACATCCGAATGCAATATAGAGAAACCCGTAGTTACTTGCTACAACTGTGGGAAGGTGGGACATGTTGCTCGGTATTGTAAGACAGCTACTCAAGGTACTGCATCTCAAGGACCGGCATCCAGCACATCTAAAGCCAGAACTTTCAAAATGACAAAAAGGTCCAATGCTCAGGACTCGGACGTAGTGGCAGGTATGCTCTCTCTCAACTCCGTACCTGTTAAAGTTTTATTTGATCCAGGAGCCTCTAAGTCTTTTATATCAAAGGATTGTGTGGTTAAAATGGAATTAATGTTAGAAGATTTGGATGAACCTTTGACTATAGAAGTAGCCAATCAGGATAGAGTTTCAGTGAGTCAGTTTTGCCCTAAGTGTCAATTGGAAATCCACGGGTACTCTTTTTTAGCTGATCTAATACCCTTCGAGCTAGGAGAGTTTGACGTGATTTTAGGAATGGATTGGTTGTCCCAGTATAAGGCTATCATTGATTGTAAGAAGAAGAAAATTCTGATGGTTACTGAGAATAATATTAAGGTGACTTATCAAGGATAGAGACAAGAAAAGAAATTTCTCTCGATATTATAGACAAAGAAATTGTTAAGACAAGGATGTGAAGCTTACTTAGACGTGGAGAAAGAAGTACTTGACCTAGACAAGATTCCGATAGTAAGGGAATTCTCAGACATTTTTCCAGATGAATTGCCCGGATTACCACTGGATCGTGAGATTGAGTTTTTCATCGACTTAGTTCCCGGAGCAGAACCCATTTCAAAGGCTCCTTATCGCATGGCTCCAGTTGAAATGAAAGAACTAGCCAAGCAACTCCAGGAATTGTTGGACAAAGGCGTGATTAGGCCAAGTGTATCTCCGTGGGGTACTCCAGTACTATTCGTAAAGAAGAAGGATGGAAGTATGAGATTGTGTATCGATTATCGGGAGTTAAATAAGTTGACCATTAAAAATAAGTATCCCTTGCCAAGAATAGATGACCTATTTGACCAACTTAAGGGAGCGTGCTATTTCTTGAAGATTGACTTGAGGTCAGGTTACCATCAGTTAAAGATTAAGCCTGAAGACATACCAAAGACTAAATTCAGAACCCGATATGGACATTATGAGTTCTTAGTGATATCGTTTGGATTGACCAATGTACCAGCTGCCTTCATGGATTTAATGAACCGGGTGTATAAAGAATACTTGGATAAGTTTGTGACTATATTTATTGATGACATCCTCATTTATTCGAAGACTAGAGAAGATCATGCTAATCATCTGAGGATTGCCCTACAAAGACTAAGAAAGAAGCAGTTGTACGCAAAGTTTTCGAAGTGCAAATTTTGGTTGGATGAAGTTCAATTTTTAGGTCATGTAGTAGGAAAAGATGGAATTAAAGTGGATCCCATAAAGATTGAGGCTGTGTCCAAGTGGGAGCAACCAAAGACCCCGACGGAATTTAAAAGTTTTCTTGGATTAGCAGGTTATTATCGAAGATTTGTAAAGGATTTTGCCAAGATTGCGACTCCATTGACCAAACTGACTAGGAAGAATGAGAAGTTTATTTGGACAGAAAAGTGTGAGGAAAGCTTCCAAGAGTTGAAGAGGAGGTTAGTAACAGCTCCAGTACTAGCATTACCAGATGAGACAAGAAATTTCATAATCTATAGTGACGCTTCCTTGAAAGGTTTGGGTTGTGTATTAATGCAACATGATAAAGTTATTGCCTAGGCTTCCAGACAGTTAAAGCCTCATGAGCAAAAGTATCCAGTGCATGATTTGGAATTAGCAGCAATCGTGTTCGCGTTGAAGCTGTGGAGATATTACTTATACGGAGAAAAGTGCGAAATTTATACAGATCACAAAAGTTTAAAGTATATATTCACCCAGAAGGATCTAAACATGCGACAACGGAGATGGCTAGAACTGATTAAGGATTATGATTATTCCATTAATTACCATCCAGGCAAGGCCAATATAGTGGCAGATGCCCTGAGCAGGAAGGAAAGGTTGAATGCGATCAAAGTTTTCGAGAAACTCGCCAAAGAATTGGAAAAGCTGGAAATTGAAGTTCGAGTGCCAAACGAAAATATAGGACAATTGTATGAGATCACTTTTCAGCCGGAATTGATGGACAAGATTAGGAAGTGTCAGGAAGAAATGATGGATCATGAATTAGATAGTTTAACTGGAGAAGAACTTTGCACACAAAAGGATAACAAGGGTATGTATAGGTTTTCCTCGAGGATATGGATTCCCAATGTGACTGAACTAAGGAATGAGATATTGCAAGAAGCTCATAATTCCAAGTTTTCCATCCACCCGGGTAGCACTAAGATGTATCAAGATTTGAAGACGCACTTTTGGTGGCCAGGAATGAAAAAGGAAATTGCAAATTAGGTTCATAAATGCCATGTATGCCAGACAGTAAAGGCGGAACATCAAAGACCAAGTGGATTGTTGCAACCTTTGGAGATTCCACAGTGGAAATGGGAAGAAATCGCGATGGATTTTGTAGTAGGACTACCAAAGACGAAATCGAACCATGATGCAATTTGGGTATTTATTGATAGATTGACCAAGTCTGCACATTTCTTCCCGATCAGTGAAAAGTATTCTTTGGACAGGCTAGTCAAATTGTATTTGGATGAAATTGTGACCAAGCATGGAGTCCCTGTTTCAATCGTGTCTGATCGAGATCCAAGATTTAATTCCAGAGTTTGGATGAAATTTCAGGAATGTTTAGGGACTAAATTGAAAATGAGTACCGCCTATCATCCCCAGACAGATGGCCAAAGTGAAAGAACCATTCAGACGATAGAAGATATGTTAAGGGTTTGTGCTTTGGATTATAAAGGAAATTGGGATGAGCACTTGCCGCTAATCGAATTTTCTTATAATAACAGTTATCATGCCAGTATAGGAATGCCGCCTTACGAAGCCCTATATGGACGTAAGTGTTGGTCCCCTCTCTATTGGGATGAAGTAGGAGAATAGAAATTATTAGGCCCTGAGTTGGTTTAACAGACCAAGGACGCAATTATATTGGTTCGAAAAAGGTTAGAAGCAGCTCAAGATAGACAGAAAAAGAACGAGGATCTTCATCGAAAAGACGTGGAGATGGAAATAGGATCGTTGGTGTTGCTAAAAGTGTCTCCCTGGAAAGGATTGGTTAGATTTGGACAGAAAGGCAAGTTAAGTCCTAGATATATCGGACCTTTTGAAATATTGAGGAAAGTTGGTAAAGTTGCCTATGAATTGGCATTGCCACCGCAATTACAACATATCCCCAATGTATTCCATGTATCCATGCTGAAGCGTTATATCCCCGATGCAAACCAAGTTATTAAAAATGAACCGATTGAGCTTAGCCAGACTTGTCCAATGTGGAACGGCCAATCCAGATGCTAGATCGTAAATAGCGAGTTCTTAGAAATAAGTCTATTCCCATAGTTAAAGTATTGTGGCGGAATCCTCGAATGGAAGAGTTCACTTGGGAGTTAGAGTCAGATATGCTTGACAAATATCCTCATTTGTTTAATTAGTTCAGATTCTGAGGACAGAATCTTTTTAAGGGGGGAAGGATATAACGACTCGTACATTTTTGTAATATTTAAATGTGTGATTACTAAATAATTAATTAAATAAATTATGTGTATGGATTCTATTAGTTGGATATTATTTTTGTTAATATTTTATTAATTATGTGTGATTATTGGTGTTCGAGGATCGGTTGTGCAATTAGCAGTGACGTTGAGTTACATGTTTTATGGTTAAAAGTGATTTTATTCAAGATTTATTCTCATAAATATTTGGATTGTCTCTAAAATTATTTTTATCGCTTTATAATTTTATTTATTATTTTCAGGAATTTATAAAATTTATAAATCAATATTTTATTGTTTATTTATCTTTAAATGATTTTCTGATTTTATTTAATAGTAAAATCAGTATTTAATTCTAAAATTTCTTAAAAATTATGAAAATTTTATTTTGTTAAGTTCTATTTGATTCGGGAATTTTGAAGCTTATTTGTAATTATCTCAATTTAGTTAATCCGCATATTATATCGTTAAACAAAAAGGTATGGGTCAGATAAAACTTTGCTGAAGGATTTATTCGAGAAAAAAAACAACAAACAAAATGAAACATAAATAGGGGGGGCTGTTTTTCATTTGGGTATCACCCGACTTCCTCTTCAATCCCTCGATTCTCTTGATAAGTGGCATTTTATACCACTTAGAACGTCTTAAAATGGCTTAAATTGGTGTCTTGAAATCAAGTATTTTGTGTATTTGATGCGTTTTTCTAGTGTTTATGCATTTCAGGGTATTAGTTGCATTTCGGAGGAGGAATCATCAAACATAAGCCTTGACATGTGTTCACCATTGAGAGAGGAAAAGAACGGGCAGATTACGGCGAAGAAACGGAGCAAACCTGGAATTTTTCCAGTAGGGTCCTGCGCGCCCGCGCAGCAATGCTGAGCGGCCGCGCAGCAGCCTTGCGCGCCCGCGCAGAAATGCTGAGCGGCCGCGCAGGGTCGGGGAAAAAAGCTGAATTATTTTAGACTTCTACTTCTGTTTGGCTTCCAACTTCTATGTAATCTGAGTTTTATGGGACTATTATATAAGTAGATTTGAGACGTTTTCATAGAGAATAAGAAGGAGATTATGTTTTAGATTGTGTTTTGCGCAAGAAGCGAAGGAGATAAGGAAGAAGACCGATTTAGCACACCGCAACGAAGAGGAAGCATATTTTCTTGTGATTCTTGTTTCGTTGTAACGTTGGATGCTAGTTTTCTTGCTTTGACTTATTTACTCTTGTGACGTACTCTGTTTTAATATAATTAGTTTAGTTATTATTTTCTTGTATTGTTTATCATGATTTCATATGAACCCATGATGGCGATAAGTTCTATTATGGGCTAATCGTGATCATGGGGTTGCAACGGATTTATTATGGAATTCTTTAGTTAATTGTTTAATACTTTAGTGTGTGATGATTGCATGATATCTAGTATTGGTTGTGCGTATTCGTTTTATGTGCGTCGCGAACATATAAGATAGGGTGTTAATCTCTTGTGAAGCGACGGTGGATCTTGAGATTTAGAACTTGCCATGCTAGCATAGGTTCATGTACGTTGTGCATGATTAGTGGGTAACTCTAACAGTTTTATTTGCCCTATGTAATCAAAAGGAATAACTTGTGCTTAAATCGTTGTGTTGTCAATTTCTGTAGACATATAGGAACTCAACATAATTGATGACTATTCAACTTCTATCTTAATTGTGGATGTTTGGTAGAATGGTATTAGTACAATGAAAGTTGGCTTTTATCAGTTCCGTGTTATTCGATTAATGTCATCACTGTCACATGCTAAAGGTAATAACAATGGCTATAGAAGGAAGTAATAATGAAGTTGTGATCTCATGAGTGTTTTATTATTGATAAATTGAAGTGTTAGTTAAGTGGTTAATTAAGTAGTTAATTATAGTTAATATTTAATCAACAATTTTAAGTGTTATCTTAACATTGAGAAGTAATCATACATTGGTGAGTGAGTTTAATTAGACAATAACTTAGTCTGAGTCTCTGAGGGAACGAACTAGAAAGTATTCTATATTACTTGCGAACGCGTATACTTACGTGAATATTAGTGCGTGATTTCGCCCTAACAAGTTTTTGGCGCCGCTGCCGGGGACTCGGCGTATTTGTTTAGTTTATGTACTTACCATCATTGGTCATTAGGACTCAGTGATTAGGACGTAGTAGTTAATTACTCTTTTCGGTTGTGTTTCAGGTACTTTAGCAAGCGTTTATGCAAACTCGTTCTCGTGCTCGCAAGAGGACCTTAGATACAGCTGAGGAGAAAGACGAAGTTCTTGATACTCCGGAGAAGTTAGATTTTGAGGATTCGGATTCAGGAACTGAGCAGAAAGAACCAGTAAACATGGGAGATCGTATTGTTCAAGCTGATCCAGCTCTTATGGATTTTTCTCGGCCTAAAATTGATGACATTCAGTCAAGCATCCTTCATCCGGCTATTCAAGCTAACACCTTTGAAATCAAGCCGGGCACTATTCAGATGGTGCAGAATTCTGTTTCTTTTGGAGGAGCGGCAACTGAAGACCCCAACATGCACATAAGGAATTTTGTCGAGATCTGCAGCACTTTTAAGTATAATGGCGTGACTGACGAGGCTATCAAGTTGAGGCTTATCCCATTCTCACTGAGGGATAAAGCTAAAGACTGGTTACATTCTGAACCAGCTGGGTCAATCACTACGTGGCAAGATCTTGCGCAAAAGTTTCTGGTGAAGTTTTATCCAATGGCAAAGACTGCTGCTATGAGGAGTGCTCTTACTCAATTTGCACAGCAACCTACAGAATCTATGTGCGAGGCTTGGGAACGCTACAAGGAAATGTTGAGAAAATGTCCACATCATGGAATGCCGGATTGGATGGTAATCACTGGTTTTTATAATGGTTTGGGGGCCCAATCTCGGCCCATGCTCGATGCAGCAGCTGGAGGCGCCTTATGGGCTAAAAGCTATACTGAGGCGTATAATCTTATAGAGACAATGGCTGCAAATGAGCATCAAAACCCAACTCAGAGGATGACGTCAGGCAAGGTCACAGGTATTCTGGAAGTTGATGCAGCCACCGCTATTGCAGTCCAGCTCCAAGCGCTATCAATGAAGGTTGATTCTTTGGCTATGTATGGAGTTAATCAAATAGCTATGGTTTGTGAGCTTTGTGCAGGTTCTCATGCTACGGATCAGTGTTCTCTTGTCAACGAATCTGTTCAGTATGTGAATAATTATCAGCGACAACAGCAGCCTGTGCCAGCGACCTATCATCCTAACAACAGAAATCATCCAAATTTCAGCTGGGGGAATAATCAGAATGCTATTCAGCCAACATATCAGCAAGGAGTAAGTAAACAGTTTAACCCACCTGGATTCCAGCAACCACAGCAGTATGCTACAAGGAAATCATATCCTCAACAGAGAAGTGCAGCTGCACCTACTAGTGCTGATTTTGAGGAACTTAAGCTGCTGTGCAAGAGTCAGGCGGTTTCTATCAAGACCTTGGAAAATTAAATCGGTCAATTAGCCAATGCAGTGCTCAATCGTCAACCTGGCACTCTTCCCAGTGACACGGAAGTACCAGGCAGGAAGGAAGCTAAAGAGCAAGTCAAGGCTATTACCTTAAGGTCTGGAAAAGTAGCTGATGCTGAAAAGGCAAAAGAAGTCGAAGCTGAAGTTAGAGATGAAGAATCTAAGCAAAAGGAGAAAGTGGCGGAACCAAAGAAGACTACTGTTGAACACACTCTGCCTGAGGCTAATACAGGGGAGAAACAGCTCTATCCTCCACCACCTTTTCCTAAGAGATTGCAGCAACAAAAGCTGGATAGACAGTTCGGGAAGTTTCTGGAGGTGTTCAAGAAACTTCACATCAATATACCTTTCGCTGAGGCGCTGGAACAAATGCCTAGTTATGCGAAGTTTATGAAGACTATTCTTTCAAGGAAGGTGAAACTGGATGACCTTGAAACCGTTGCTCTCACGGAAGAATGCAGCACGGTTCTGCAACAAAAGTTACCACCAAAACTGAAAGATCCAGGAAGCTTCACCATTCCTTGCACCATTGGCAATCTAACTTTTGACAAGTGCCTTTGTGATTTGGGAGCAAGCATTAATCTGATGTCGTTGTCGATCTTTAAAAAGCTGGATCTGCCTGATCCAAAACCCACATACATGTCGCTACAATTGGCGGACCGTTCCATTACTTACCTAAGGGGCATAGTTGAGGATGTGCTCGTCAAGGTGGATAAGCTCTTCTTTCCTGCTGATTTTGTTATTCTGGATTTTGAGGAAGATAAGAAGATTCCCATAATCTTGGGGAGGCCTTTCTTGGCTACTGGCCGTACTTTGATAGATGTGCAAAAAGGGGAACTTACTATGCGGGTCCAAGATCAGGATGTGACCTTCAACGTATTCAAGGCAATGAAATTCCCTACAGAAGATGAGGAGTGTTTAAAAGTGGATGTGATTGATTTCGCAGTTACTTCGGAACTCGATCACATGCTAATGTCTGATGCATTGGAAAAGGCCTTAGTGGGGGATTTTGACAGCGATGATAAAGATAGCAACGAGCAATTACAATATCTGAACGCTTCTCCATGGAAGCGAAAGCTCGACATACCATTTGAATCTCTTGGTACTTCTGACCTTAAGAATGCTGAAGGGAAGCTCAAACCATCAATAGAGGAAGCACCTACCTTGGAGCTCAAACCATTACCTGAACACTTGAGGTATGCTTTTTTAGGTGATTCATTTACGTTACCTGTTATTATTTCAGCTGACCTTTCAGGTAGTGAGGAAGACAAGCTCTTAAGGATTTTGAGAGAATTCAAATCGGCTATAGGATGGACCATAGCAGACATCAAGGGGATAAGTCCTTCATATTGTATGCATAAAATTCTGTTAGAGGAAGGTAGTAAGCCAACTGTGGAACAACAACGAAGACTGAACCCGATCATGAAGGAGGTGGTGAAGAAAGAAATTCTGAAATGGCTAGATGCAGGCATCATTTATCCTATTTCTGACAGCTCGTGGGTGAGCCCCGTGCAATGTGTACCTAAGAAAGGAGGTATCACTGTGGTCGCAAATGAAAAGAATGAGCTCATCCCTACTCGAACAGTTACAGGATGGAGAGTATGCATGGATTATAGAAAATTGAACAAAGCCACAAGGAAGGATCACTTCCCTCTCCCATTCATTGATCAAATGCTTGACAGATTGGTGGGACATGAGTATTTTTGTCTTCTGGATGGTTATTCCGGGTATAATCAGATTTGTATTGCACCAGAGGATCAGGAAAAGACTACCTTCACTTGTCCATTTGGCACATTTGCTTTTCGTAGAGTTTCGTTTGGGTTATGTGGCACCCCGGCCACCTTTCAGAGATGTATGATGGCTATATTCTCTGACATGATTGGAAATAACGTCGAAGTGTTCATGGATGACTTCTCCGTCTTTGGATACTCATATGATGAATGTTTGAATAATCTGCGCGCCGTACTCAAAAGATGCGTGGAAACTAATTTGGTGCTTAATTGGGTGAAATGTCATTTTATGGTGCATGAAGGCATTATCCTTGGGCATAAGGTCTCTAGCAAAGGTCTGGAGGTGGACAAGGCCAAGGTGGGAGTCATTGAAAATCTTCCCCCACCTAATTCGGTGAAAGGAATCCGTAGTTTTCTCGGTCATGCGGGTTTTTATCGGCGATTCATCAAGGACTTTTCAAAGATATCTAAGCCGTTGTGCAATTTACTTGAGAAAGATGTGCCTTTCAAATTTGATGATGAATGTTTGGCAGCATTCGAGACTCTCAAGGAGAGTTTGATCACGGCACCAGTTATTACAGCACCAGATTGGACAGAACCGTTTGAGATAATATGTGATGCGAGTGATTATGCGGTAGGTGCAGTTCTGGGACAGCGCAAGAAAAATCTCTTCCATGTGGTCTACTATGCGAGTAAGACTTTAAATGGGGCCCAATTGAACTACACCACTACTGAGAAGGAGCTTTTGGCTATAGTCTTTGGCTTTAAGAAATTTTGATCTTATCTGCTTGGTACGAAAGTAACAGTATTCACTGATCATGC
Organism: Apium graveolens; assembly: GCF_009905375.1. Taxonomy (NCBI): domain Eukaryota; kingdom Viridiplantae; phylum Streptophyta; class Magnoliopsida; order Apiales; family Apiaceae; genus Apium; species Apium graveolens. The sequence goes on from NC_133652.1 coordinate 156,669,676, forward strand.
AGCTATTCGCTATCTGGTTTCTAAGAAGGATTCGAAGCCGAGACTCATTCGTTGGTTGCTTTTACTTCAGGAATTTGAGTTAGAGATCAAAGATAGAAAAGGTACCGAGAATCAAGTAGCTGACCATCTCTCTAGGTTGGAGAATCCCGATTCTACTTCACAAGATAGGACGTTAATCAATGAATCTTTTCCGGATGAGCAGTTGTTTGCAATTCAGGAGGAAGAACCATGGTTTGCAGATATTGTAAACTATCTTGTCAGCAATATAATGCCGCGTAATTTGACATCCGCTCAAAAAAAGAAGTTTCTGCATGAGGTGAAGTGGTATATGTGGGATGAACCATATTTGTTTAGACAGGGAGCTGACCAGATCATCAGGAGATGTATCCCGTTCTGTGAGACGGAGGGGATATTACGAGACTGCCATTCCACGGTTTATGGTGGACACTATGGAGGTGAGAAGACGACAGCTCGTATTCTGCAAGCAGGTTTTTTCTGGCCTACTTTGTTCAAGGATGCTCATCAGTTTGTTTTAAGGTGTGATCGTTGCCAAAGAGTGGGAAATTTGTCAAGGAAGGATGAGATGCCATTAAATGTGATGCTTGAAGTCGAGGTCTTTGATGTATGGGGAATCGATTTCATGGGGCCTTTTATCTCGTCTTGCAATAATCAGTACATCTTGCTGGCAGTCGATTATGTCTCAAAATGGGTCGAAGTTAAAGCTTTACCGACAAATGATGCAAAGGCAGTGCTAAATTTTCTTCATAAGCAAATTTTCACAAGGTTTGGAACGCCTCGGGTAATCATAAGTGATGAAGGATCGCATTTTTGCAACCGTAAGTTCACTTCTATGATGCAGCGTTATAATGTGAATCATCGAGTAGCTACTGCCTATCATCCGCAAATAAATGGTCAAGCGGAAGTGTCTAACAGAGAGATAAAGCGCATTCTAGAGAAGGTTGTTTGTCCGTCAAGGAAGGATTGGTCTTTAAAGCTCGATGAAGCTGTTTGGGCTTACAGAACAGCATACAAAACTCCACTTGGGATGTCACCGTTTCAGTTGGTGTACGGTAAGGGATGTCATCTACCGGCGGAGCTTGAGCATAAGGCCTACTGGGCATTGAAGAAATTGAACCTGGAGTTAGATGCAGCTGGTAAGAAAAGAATGCTTCAGCTTAATGAACTTGATGAATTTCGACTTCAAGCGTACGAGAATAACAAATTGTATAAGGAAAAGGTGAAGAGGTGGCACGATAGGAAGCTACATCCTAAGTTATTTGTGCCAGGGCAACAAGTTCTGTTATTCAACTCTCGGCTCCGACTTTTTCCTGGGAAGTTGAAATCAAGGTGGTCTGGACCTTTTATTGTCAAAACTGTGTTTCCACATGGAGCGGTGGAAATTTTTGAGAATGATTCGGACCAAGCATTCAAGGTTAACGGTCAGCGGTTGAAGCACTACTATGGGGACATGGCAAACCGAGAGGTGGTTAGTGCCATTTTGTTGACTACTTGAGAAAGGTACGGAACGTCAAGCTAATGACGAAAAAGAAGCGCTGCGTGGGAGGCAACCCATGAATTGTTGTTACAGGAACCCTTAGAAGTTAATAACCTATCCAAAAACACAAAAAAAATCAGAAAAAAGGGGCTGAAAATTTTTTTTCCCAGAGACCCTCTGTGCGCCCGCGCAGCTATGCTGAGCGGCCGCGCAGCTTGCTGCGCGCCGCGCAGGAGTCGAGTTCCAGAAAATTTTTTGCAGTTCAGAAAAAAAAACAACAAAAACACAAAAGCCCATCACAAAACATAAACCCACGAATTCTTTTCCCATTACCCCATGATTTTATCCCTCAACCCCACTCCTAATCTAATTTAACCTACTCCACACCCTATATATACATACACCTATCCCACATATCTCCTACAAACTTCCTACACTTAAACCCTCTCATAAACATCAAAAATCAGTTCTTACACACTTTTATTCACAAATCAATGGCACCCAAGAGAGCACGCACTATTGACAGCAGCAGCACAGTTCCTACTGTTGATTCATCAAGGGGTACTGCTGCAAGGCCTCGGTTAACTGACAAAGCTGCGGAGGAGGAGTACACTAGGCTGTTGGGAAAGCCGATTCTGAAGGAGAGGGGGTTTTTACCATCAGGGAGGGATGGTGAGTTGTTGCCCATGATTGCAGAGAAGGGGTGGATAGCTTTTTGTGAGTCACCCGAAGCAGTACCGATGAGTGTTGTTCGTGAGTTCTACGCGAACGCGAAGGCTGAAAAGAATGGGTTTTCTGTAGTTCGTGGGTTGACGGTTGATTATCATCCTGCGGCGATTCTCCGTGTGATTGGACAGCGAGAGAGGAAGCCCGAGGAGGAGAACTGGAATGAAAAGACTGCTGAGGATTTTGACTTGGATTTGATTTGTGCGACTCTCTGTCGACCGGGCACAGTTTGGAACCGCAGTCTAGCCAATAATGAGTATCGTCACTTTCCGGCGATCGCCATGAACAGTTGTTGTGGGGAATTCTGAATGAGGAATACTATGTGGACCTTGGTGAGTTTATCTACCAAGGAATTCTGAAGTTTTTGAGGGGAGCAAAACGTATGAACATCCCTTATACATCCACGGTTACGATGCTATGCCGAGCAGTAGGAGTGAACTGGCCGGCTCATGAGCAGTTGCAGTTGCCAGCAGCTCCGATAGATTCTGGCACTCTGAATGGGATGCATGAGTGGACCGGTGGTGAGCCTGAGGAGCATGGGCTGGGTTATCGTCTTCCAGGAGGACGTCCAGCACGAGGTGCTACTATGGCTAGGCCAGGGCGTGGTGAGGCTGGTTCTTCGAGAGCTCAGGAGGGTGCTGGGATGGGTGATGCCCAGTATAGGAGGCTTTCACGGAGGATGGATGCCATGTATGAGACGCATAGCAGGTTTTCTCAGGAGCACACTCTTGCGTTAGGGACTGCTTTTCGAGGCCTTGGAGCTGATATCCAGTGGCCAGTTTTTGGTGAGGACTCTGCATACCCGCCGCCTGATACTCCATCCACTGAGGGTGATGATGATGATGACTCCGAGTAGGTATACCCTGTGTTCCTTTCTACTACCTTCACTGGGGACAGTGAAGATTTTAAGTTTGGGGGTGGTAGTTAAGGAATATTTTGTGTGTGTCATATAGCTGAATATTCATGATAGTTAGTTCATATAGTTGCATAATTTTTGCCATATAGTTTTTTTTATATAGCTTTATTTGTTTGTCATATCATATAGCTCATGCATATACCATGATCCCTTTTGCAATGATTTATCGACTGAATTGTGATATTGATGCGAGTGTAGTGATAGCATTAAAGAGATATTAAGTTCTGTAGGTTGATATGCATGCTAGAAGCACTTGTATTTTCACTAAGTCTTAGAGAATGCTTAAGGGCTAGATTGTTGTTATGCTTAGAATTTGATAATAGGTTCTTAGTGGTAAAGGCATGAAAAAGAAAAAAAATGGAGTAAAAATGGAATTTGTTGCTAGTTGTGGCTAGGCGTCAAATGGCTAGTAGCCGGCTCGCATGTTATGCGAGTAGTCTAGGGTTGAGCAAGATGGAGCGAAACGCACTTGCTCAGAAAAGAAAAAAAAAAGAGAGAGAAAAAAATTTTGCATAATTGATCAAGAGTGGGCTCTTTGGTATTCGAGTTATTAAGTTTTTAGGGGACTTTGTGCCTAGTGACCTAAGGCTTTTAGAGTCTGGGATCCGCTAACCTAACGCTCGTTACATGGATACCATTGTATAAGTCTTTTGTGGACCTCACTCATTGCACGGTCAAATAAGCATTTGAGTTGTAAATAAAAAGCACGATTCCGTAGTAAGCTCCAGAGTTCTTGTAGTGTTGTATATCACTTTGTGCCTAGAATTTTTATTCTTTGTATAATCGTAGGATTGCCTTGAGGATAGTCTAGTCATAGTAATTGGTCTAGTTCCGAAGCATATCTGTTAAGCATTTGCACACACCACGTTTCTGGCTGTATGTCCGTTTGCATGAGTTTATTGATCTTTAGTGTCTAACTGCATTCGTTGAGACGTGACAATTTGGTTGGTTAATTGTAGTAAGGGGGATCGTTGCATTTTCATATAGATTGCATTCATGCATATTTTTATTTGTTTTGAGTCTGTGACGCTTGAGGACAAACATCGATTTAAGTTTGGGGGTGTGATAAGTGGCATTTTATACCAGTTAGAACGTCTTAAAATGGCTTAAATTGGTGTCTTGAAATCAAGTATTTTGTGTATTTGATGCGTTTTTCTAGTGTTTATGCATTTCAGGGTATTAGTTGCATTTCGGAGGAGGAATCATCAAGCATAAGCCTTGGCATGTGTTCACCATTGAGAGAGGAAACGAACGGGCAGATTACGGCGAAGAAACAGAGCAAACCTGGAATATTTCCAGTAGGGTCCTGCGCGCCCGTGCAGCAATGCTGAGCGGCCGCGCAGCAGCCTTGCGCGCCCGCGCAGAAATGCTGAGCGGCCGCGCAGGGTCGGGGAAAAAAGCTGAATTATTTTAGACTTCTACTTCTGTTTGGCTTCCAACTTCTATATAATCTGAGTTTTATGGGACTATTATATAAGTAGATTTGAGACGTTTTCATAGAGAATAAGAAGGAGATTATGTTTTAGATTGTGTTTTACGCAAGAAGCGAAGGAGATAAGGAAGAAGACCGATTTAGCACACCGCAACGAAGAGGAAACATATTTTCTTGTGATTCTTGTTTCGTTGTAACGTTGGATGCTAGTTTTCTTGCTTTGACTTATTTACTCTTGTGACGTACTCTGTTTTAATATAATTAGTTTAGTTATTATTTTCTTGTGTTGTTTATCATGATTTCATATGAACCCATGATGGCGATAAGTTCTATTATGGGCTAATCGTGATCATGGGGTTGCAACGGATTTATTATGGAATTCTTTAGTTAATTGTTTAATACTTTAGTGTGTGATGATTGCATGATATCTAGTATTGGTTGTGCGTATTCGTCTTATGTGCGTCGCGAACATATAAGATAGGGTGTTAATCTCTAGTGAAGCGACGGTGGATCTTGAGATTTAGAACTTGCCATGCTAGCATAGGTTCATGTACGTTGTGCATGATTAGTGGGTAACTCTAACAGTTTGATTTGCCCTATGTAATCAAAAGGAATAACTTGTGCTTAAATCGTTGTGTTGTCAATTTCTGTAGACATATAGGAACTCAACATAATTGATGACTATTCAACTTCTATCTTAATTGTGGATGTTTGGTAGAATGGTATTAGTACAATGAAAGTTGGCTTTTATCAGTTCCGTGTTATTCGATTAATGTCATCACTGTCACATGCTAAAGGTAATAACAATGGCTATAGAAGGAAGTAATAATGAAGTTGTGATCTCATGAGTATTTTATTATTGATAAATTGAAGTGTTAGTTAAGTGGTTAATTAAGTAGTTAATTATAGTTAATATTTAATCAACAATTTTAAGTGTTATCTTAACATTGAGAAGTAATCATACATTGGTGAGTGAGTTTAATTAGACAATAACTTAGTCTGAGTCTCTGAGGGAACGAACTAGAAAGTATTCTATATTACTTGCGAACGCGTATACTTGCATGAATATTAGTGCGTGATTTCGCCCTAACATCTCTCTCTCGCGATCTCTGCATCTCTCTCTAATCCCTCCGCTCTCTTCCTCCCTCTCACACTCAATCTCTCCTTCACTCTCTTTCTCTTCCCCATATTTACCCCTGTTTTGGGTGAGTTTTCCGGCTGCCTTGCGTTTTTCTGGTCGCCGTTTCTATTTTTTTTCCGTTTAATTGCTTCGGCCCTGTCCTTGTTTGTTGATAAACATATACATACATATATGTGTGTAATCAGTCGAATGTTGTTATAGCTGGGGGGGCTATTTTTCATTTGGGTATCACCCTACTTCCTCTTCAATCCCTCGATTCTCTCTCTCGCGATCTCTGCATCTCTCTCTAATCCCTCCGCTCTCTTCCTCCATCTCACACTCAATCTCTCCTTCACTCTCTTTCTCTTCCCCATATTTACCCCTGTTTTGGGTGAGTTTTCCGGCTGCCTTGCATTTTTCTGGTCACCGTTTCTGTTTTTTTTTTCCGTTTAATTGCTTCGGCCCTGTCCTTGTTTGTTGATAAACATATACATACATATATGTGTGTAATCAGTTGAATGTTGTTATAGTTGGGGGGGCTGTTTTTCATTTGGGTATCACCCTACTTCCTCTTCAATCCCTCGATTCTCTCTCTCGCGATCTCTGCATCTCTCTCTAATCCCTCCGCTCTCTTCCTCCATCTCACACTCAATCTCTCCTTCACTCTCTTTCTCTTCCCCATATTTACCCCTGTTTTGGGTGAGTTTTCCGGCTGCCTTGCATTTTTCTGGTCACCGTTTCTGTTTTTTTTTTCCGTTTAATTGCTTCGGCCCTGTCCTTGTTTGTTGATAAACATATACATACATATATGTGTGTAATCAGTTGAATGTTGTTATAGCTAGGTTGCCCTGTTCTGTGCCGTCCCTGCCGCCCCGGTTGCCGCCTTTTTGAACTACCGGCGAGGTGACCGGAGGGGTAGAGGAATGGGTGCTGTGTTGTGTGTTCTGTCCCTGTTATCTCGATTGTATATGTTGCCTTGTTGCGGTTCTGTTGCCTCTGTTCGGTGATGTGGTGTTAACTGGTTTATCTGCTTTAATTGAATTATTCATGAAATATTCGAATAGAATTGTGCTGATTATTCGATCAACTATTTTAATTATTCGAAGTTAGATCGATGGGATTTATGTTGGAACCCGAAATTAATCGGGTACCCGTAAATTTTATCGACGTCAGCGATGAGCTTCGGCGAGCCGACGGTGGACTATGATGAATATTTCTGAGTCCTACAATTTAAAATAGAAAATATGATTTAAAATGTGAATTGCGAATAAAATACGATTAAAACATAAAAACACGACTAATAATTAATAATTGTATTTAATTGGTAACTGAGAATTTTGGACTGATATTGATGACTGAAATCGGTGGTTGGGTTTTAATTGCGATTGATTGTGGTTGTGATTGTTTTGACGTCGGGATGTTCGACGAGTTAGCTGATAATCAAAGGAGGTGCTGCCCGATTTCCAGGAAAATTTAATTACGGAAATACTAGGCCGTACCCAATGGCTATCGGAACGTCGATCGATTATATGTAACTATTTTGTACAAAACCTGATTATGTGTTGTGATGGAATACTTTGGGAAACCGATAACCCTACTTTCGTAAAAGGACAAATATACCTATTTTCTGAAAACAAACATCGAACCGACTATCGAAGACGTGAACCCTAATTGATACGTGTATTATAATATTGGATATATTACGAGTCGGGTTTTGTTAACGTTCAGGTAGATTGTTAGCGAGGATAGTCAAGCATATTCGGACGTCTAATTTAGGGTATTTCGGTTCTTGTAGGTTCCAGTCGAAATCCTTAGCATCCCGGTCGGTGCAAAGCCAGTCAAAAATTAGTGTTAAAGCATATTAAGGCAAGTACCCCCGACCATATCTTTATGGTTCAGCATATATGAATATAATGTTGTTTTATTCTCATAGTGGAACAGAATGATTTAAGTTACGTATCCCCTGGGTTTCAAATTGTTTTACTAATTTGTGTTTTAGGGGAAAAGTAACTTCTGAAAATACCTATCTCTAAGTTTTGAATAAAATGAAAATGTTTTGGAAAATGTGCTGTGTTATAATTGTTTTGACAAGAGATAGGTAAGTGATTTGGAAAATCCGATAAAAATGATCAGATAATTGAATGAGTGTGCGCAGAAGGCCCGTAACGGCCTGAAAGTTAGCGTAAGAGGCGAAGTGGTTGTGCACCCTGTTATAACCACCAGCCCAGCGTGACAGAGACCTTGCTAGTCTTTGAGTTCCGGAACAAGTTTCATAGGATAGTCTGATCAGCTGTCTCACCAGGGATCATCCAATACTGTTATATCTGAGCAAGTGATTTTGAGGTTCCTGGAGAGGAACAAGTTTTATAGGTCCTGTTATGGGACAAGTTTTATGGTTCCCATAACGGAACAATTAGTTTTATAGGTCCTGCGATGGGATGAATGATTTGAAAATAGAAGTAGCATGCTAAAATTTAACCTTGCTATTTACATAGCACTATTAATAAAATGTTTAGGGAGCATGCTAGCTATTAAAGATCTAGTTTCAACAGTTTATCAGTTTTTATCTGTTTACACTTGTTTTACTTGTTTTCTACTAACAAGTTGTAATTTGTGTTCCTACAATTGTTTATTATAAACTGTTTTTGTTAGTATTCATATAGTGGTACTGCTGAGCGGTTGATCGCTCACTCTTGCAAATATGTTTGTATATTTTCGCATTGTAGATGCCTAGGGGATATTGCTGTTTTGCTAAGGGCCAGTTTCCAATTCCTCCTGTGTCGAGCTCCTCTGATTAGGTTGTGTCTGGCGAAGTATGGTCTGTGAGTTGCTGTAGAATAACAGTCATGACAGGTTGTTTTCATTAGTTGGTTTGTAATAAGTGTGTAACCTAAATTATACTTGAACCTGGAAAAGATCTTGTGGAAGAGTTGTTTGTATTAAAATAAAGTAAGTTAGTTGTATTATAATTATAGTTTCATTTTATTAGTGACGTCAACTCCTGACCCGGGGTTGAGGTCGTCACAGTAATGGGAAAGGGAAATATTAGAATGGAGCTTGCTGGTCAAATTCATATTCTATGTGATGTGTTCTTCATAGCAGATTTATGCAGCAATCTCCTTAGTATCGGTCAACTACAAGATCGGGGTGCTACTATTTTAATCAAGAATAGAGTTTGTAAGTTGTATAATCCAGTAAGAGGTTGTATACTGGAGAATACAATGACCTCAAATAGAATGTTTACAGTGTATGTAAACATCATCATGTCATCAGCCTCTTGTTTCAACACAAATGTCGAAGAATCTGGTGAGATTTGGCATAAAAGGTATGGGCACCAGAGTTATAAGAATCTGAAATTGTTGCAGAATAAGGAGATGGTCAATGGGCTTCCAAGTATCAATATTCCAACAAAAGTGTGTACGGTTTGTATGACAGGGAAATAACGTAGAGAAGTCATGCCAAAAATAAGCAAGTAGAGAGCTGAAAAGCAATTGGAATTGATTCACTCTGATATATGTGGTCCCGTCTCGCCTGCATCTTACACCAATAAGAGGTACATACTGACTGTTATAGATGATTTTAGTAGAAAGTTGTGGGTTTATTTTCTGAATGAGAAGAGTGAAGCATTTATAATGTTCAAGAATTTTAAAGTTATGATGGAGAAAAAGTCTCGTGTCATATGTGGTTTGAGAACAGATAGGGGAGGTGAATTTAATTCCAATGAGTTTGTAGAGTTCTACAAAAGTCAAGGCATCAAAATACAATTAACCACAGCCTATACGCCTCAGCAGAATGGTGTTGCTGAGCGTAAAAATAGTATAATTTTAAATATGGTGAGATGTTTGCTTGAAGAAAAAAAGATGCCTAGGATGTTTTGGGCAGATGCTGTGAAATGGACTTGTTATGTACTGAATAGAAGTCCCACTAGTGCTGTGAAAGACAAGACGCCTGAAGAATGTTGGAGTGGTGATAAACCCGACATCAAAAATTTTTCGAGTTTTTGGTTGTATTGGTAATGTCTATGTACCTGATCCTAGGAGGCTGAAATTAGACGTAAGGAGTCAAAGGCATATTTTGATTGGTTACAGTGAAGAATCCAAAGGATACAAGATGTTTAATCCTCTAACTAATGAGGTAACCATCAGTAGGGATGTGGTATTTGATGAAAACGAATCTTGGGACTGGGGAAAAATAAAAGAAGATGTAAATAATGTACTGGATTGGGGTGAATCTTATGAAGAAATATATGATCAAGATGAGGAAAGTGAAGTTGAAACAAACTCAAATAGAGATGAAGCAGATTTAAATGAAGAAAGTGCAGGTGGAGAGAACGCCTCAAATGATCTAGTTATGTCACCAATTCAAGAAAAAAGAGAAAGAAGAGCTCCATCGTATCTAAATGACTACACCAGTGGAGAAGGGCTATTAGACGAGGAGGTACAGAATTTTGCATTCTTTAATTCCACTGATGATCCTTTATTTTATTGAGAAGCAGTGAAGTGTAAAAAGTGGAGGGAAGCAATGGATATTAAGATGGAGGCAATAAATAAAAATAAGGCCTGGAAGCTGGTACAGGCTCCGTTGGAAGCAAAAGTGATAGGAGTTAAGTGGGTTTACCGAACAAAGTTGAATGAGAATGGAAGAATTGACAAATATAAGGCCAGGTTGGTGGCCAAGGGGTATGTGCAAGAAAAAGGAATAGACTACAATAAGGTGTATGCTCCAGTAGCACGTTGGGACACCATTCGTATGATAATTTCATTGGCATCAAGAAATAGTTGAAAATTGTACCAGCTTGATGTTAAGAGTGCCTTCTTGCACGGGGAACTTACTGAAGAAGTTTATGTTGCACAACTACAAGGTTATGAGGTGAAAGGAAAAGTGATAGGAGTTAAGTGGGTTTACCGAACAAAGTTGAACGAGAATGGAATAATTGACAAATATAAGGCCAGGTTGGTGGCCAAGGGGTACGCGCAAGAAAAAGGAATAGACTACAATAAGGTGTCTGCCCCAGTAGCACGTTGGGACACCATTCGTATGATAATTTCATTGGAAGCAAGAAATAGTTGGAAATTGTACCAGCTTGATGTTAAGAGTGCCTTCTTGCACGGGGAACTTACCGAAGAAGTTTATGTTGCACAACCATAAGGTTATGAGGTGAAAGGAAAAGAAAACATGGTGTACAGACTGTTAAAAGCATTATATGGGTTAAAACAAGCCCCTAGGGCATGGTTTCATTGAATTGAAAAGTATTTCATCAAAGAAGGTTTTAAAAGTAGTTGCTCAGATCACACTTTGTTTATCAAGAAGAAGGAGGAAAGAGGAATCTTAATTGTAAGTCTTTATGTTGATGATCTTATATTTACAGGTAGTGATATGAGCATGGTGGAAGATTTTAAAAACTCAATGAAAAATAAGTTTTAGATGACTGATTTGGGGGAGATGAAATATTTTCTGGGAATAGAGGTTTTGCAAAGCAACTGTGGTATCCATATTAGTCAAGAAAAATATGCCAAAGAAGTACTTGAAAGATTTGGATTTAGAGAATTACGGAGTAAAGAATCTGATGGTTCCGGGAAGCAATAAGTTGTCAAAAGAAGGAGGTGCTAAAGTAAATGTTACATTATTTAAGCAAATAGTTGGATGCTTGATGTATATGAGGACAACAAGGCCGGATCTGAGTTACAATGTATGTTTTTAAGCATATTCATGTCAAATCCAATGGAGACACATATGCTTGCAGTCAAACGAATTTTAAGGTACATCCAAGCTACTACTAATCTTGGCATATTTTACAAAATGGGTTATACGCAAGAATTAATGGCATACACTGATAGTGATTATGTCGGGGACATAAATGATCGAAAGAGTACTTCAGGTTATGTGTTCTTGCTAAGTGGAGGGGCAGTAGCATGGGCATCCAAGAAGCAACCTATAGTTACTCTATCTACTACAGAGGCCGAGTATGTAGCTGCTGCCTCGTGTGCTTGTCAAAGTGTTTGGATGCAGCGGGTTCTAAACCAAATCAAAGGTACACTGAGTGATTCTATAAAAATATTTTATGATAATTCATCCACTATCAAGTTGGCTAATAATCCAGTTTTCAACGGGCGATGTAAACATATTGATGTAAGATTCCACTTCTTGAAAAATCTTGTAAGTGCTGGAGCAGTTAGTTTGGAATATTGTGGCACGAGTAAACAAGTAGTTGACCTTATGACCAAGCCATTGAAGCTGGATCAATTTGAGAAACTCAGAAATGCACTTGGTGTTAGAAGCAAGTCTAAGATAAACTAACATGTCTGATACATGTTTAGTTTAGGGGAGAATTTGTTAGGTTTGAAGTATTACAGCAGTCGTTAATAAGTTCCTAGAAATTAGGAGTTGTTAGATTAGGATAAGTCACGTTTTCTCAGTCATGGGGATGTTGGATTTATTTTAGATATTTTTGTTTCTACTTTGTAAGGCTATATATATATAGCTCCAGTTATTTATTTTGTTCAATAAGACTATTGTTCTCTTTAATAGCTTATCATGTTTTAGTTGCTGCTATCACACCATTTGACGAAGTAATCTTCCTATTCCAGTGTTTATTATTACGAGCTTTTCAAATAGTCCAAAAAATCGTAACTATCACAACACCTCTATCTATGCCTGCTACCTATAGAATCTCTTCTAGCCATCCATGAAATTCTCTTCCCATCTCATGTTACACATCTAGAATCACAGATTGCCAGCAATGATAAGCTAGCGCATATAACCAGAATATGTAGTATTGTTTCTGAGGCACCATTACAAACTGGACATGCATCTATCATTGGAACATGCTTTTGGACGATCATCGACGTTGTTGGCAAGAAAAATGATAAAGTTCTCCAAATGAGGTTCAAAACCTTTGGAGGGGCTTTAAGTCGCCAAATTTTACTCCACAAGCTCCCATTATCCGTCGTACTTCATAAATTCCTCCAAGCTTGCAATAGTCTATAAGCACTATGTACAGAGTATTTTCTCGAGCTTTCATTGCACCAGTAAGTACAATCTTCTTCTACACTGATCATGAGAGGTGTTTTGAGAATACATTGTTGGTCTCTTATATTAAAAATATTCGGAACCAGATCTTCATCCCAGGCATGACGATCAGTACAAAGTAAAGCAGACACCGTATTTGCAATTAAACTTGGGGATTCCGTAGTAATATACAGATTATCTTCCTTCCCCAACCAAGGTTTAGTGCTTATTTCTATCAGTTGTCCCGTTCCAACCATCCACTGTTATAGTTGAAAGACCCTTTACACTAGCACATAAATGGTAGAATAAGTTTATAGAAAGAGATGAGAGGAGACAGAAGACAGGGATGAGAGGAGAACAAAATAATATGCAATAATATCAATAATCCATACTAGTGTCATTCCACTCCTGGCTACATATACTAGCTAGAGGACCACTACCAACGGTCCAGCTCAACACAATTCATAACGATAATATGAACTAATAATGCGATAAAAACATTAAATGAAAAGACAACATTTTCCAATTTAACAAAAGTGACTTAAACTTTCCAAATGTGACAATACCCCTTCCTTAACCAAAACCTTGTACTCAAGGTTTAAAATCTGGGAATTTCTTGATGAGCTTTTCATAATCCTCCCATGTAGCATCTTCTGGTAGTGAGTCGGTCCATTTGATAAGAACCTCTGCAGCTGCCCTATTATTTTTCTTAACCAATCTTCTATCTAGAATGGCTTCTGGTGCTTTAGCTTTGGCCTCCTCTTTAACTTCAGGAGGTTTAGTCTGTAGAAATGTCCCAGTTCCTTACTTCCTCTTAAGTTGAGACACATGAAAGGTGTCATGAATTTTGGCCGTACTTGGTAGATCAAACTTGTAAGCGACTTTTCTCACCCGTTTGTTCAATGTATACGGACCATAAAATCTAGCTTCCAGTTTTTCAGTCCTCGAGTCCTTGAGAGATTGTTGTTTGTACGGATGGAGGTTAAGAAACACTTCATCTCCTGTATTGAACTCCCTCTCATTCCTCTTGGCATCAACATAATGCTTCATCTGTTCTTGAGCCTTGACCATATTCTTCTTTAATATGGTCTGTAATTCAGCTCTGCTCCTTAGAAATTCATCAATATTTGCAACTGGGGACTTCTATGCTTGGTGATAGTTTAAACTTGGGGGATCATTCCCATACAAAGCTTTATAAGGTGATATTTGAATGGCTGAGTGGTGTGAGGTATTATACCACCATTCCACCTGACTCAACCATTTATGCCATTGATGTCACACCCCAAACCAATTATACACACACTACATAAATGCGAACCATAATTATATTACAAACTTATATGTCCAAAAGACGATAATAATATGATTAAAAACCCAACCACAATAATAACAATCCCAAGATCTTTACAAGTTCAGAGTTTGGAACAACACTTCTAACTAATACCATAATTACAAACGGCAGATTTGCCTAATCCATATACTACATGCGCCCTCAAATGGTCTTCACCCTGCCTACCGGTTGTCTTACGGGCGGTCTGCTTGGTACGAACCATGATCGCTAGCTGTAGAACAGGGTTAAATACAAGAAAATGAGCTAATACGCTCAGCAAGTACTAACAGTTCTATTATACAAGGTATTATCTCACTATCAGGGGTTCATGAATCAAGGGGTTATAGATGCTTGTAAAAAATGACAATAAGAAACATGAAGTTAAAATGTAAAGACATGGTAAAATCATAGTAATCGAAACATTGCATATGGAATCATGGCATTGTGGTAACATGTAATGATATAAAGGCATGGTAGAATCATAACGACCGAAACATGGCATATGGTATCATGGTATCATGGCATCGGGAAATCATGTTATAAATATCAAATCATCAAAATCATTTTAGGACGCTACATATTATAGTCGGTGATCAGCCACGAAGTAATTCCGAACCGCGCCGGGTTCTCAAATATAATGGGATCCCTAGGCTATATGTGAGCCTATCAATAAGCATGAAAAGGACTTGCGTCTGGGTCCAATCCACTAAGATAAGAAAACATTTATTTTATTTTTAATGATTTATAACATGGATGTCGGGGAAAGATTTGGTATCACTTTAATGGAATTGTAACAAGAGAATTCAAGTTCACTAATGAGGTTCACTTTAGGAAATTTGGTAGAGAGTTTAGTATTCACGGTCTATTGGATAAAGAATGTTTTGAAGGTAAGGTACTAACAAGGTTAAGGGTTATTAACGATAGTATTTGAATTGGTTAATGACATGGTGATTATCACAACTAAGCATTCACAAAAAAGTATGTATACTTGCAACAATTATAAGCATAAGGAGTTAAGTAACTTGCCTTTCAACAGTTCTAAAATTATTCGATCTTGACGGCATGAATCTTCCCTTTCGCTTCGGAACCTACACATTATATTAACCTCATTACTATTCACCCTTAAACACCTTATAAACCTATAAACTCCTAGACTAACTTTTAATCTTATCATAACTACTATTATACTTAGACATGACTTAATCATATGCATTTCAAGTAATCCACTTAATCACATAATCACATAATGGCATGGCATATACTACTTAGTTATTTATACTATAATATCACCTAAATACCTAAGCACATAAGCAAGTAACACATAAGAACTATTATTGAGCATAATTTAAACCCAAAGATGATGTGTAACACTCGGACTCTTCACTTCTAGGTCCCAAATACAACGAACACCACTAAAGTTTTCCTAAGACCACTCGAAGGGTGCTCTCGGGTTTCTTGGTGGAAATGGGATGTCTCCACCTTGGACCTTCACTCCAAACCACTTTCTACAGGTTCTTAAGACTCTAAAATAACTTCTAAAGTTTGTAAGACTCAGGGACCTCACTCCTATAGGCTTACAAAAATCGATACTTACACTAAGGTTTCCTGCTAGCACCAGTTTGCACGTCCTGTGCTCTTTGACCGAAATCTCAAATTCTAAATGGGGCCTTCTAACAAAACCAATTCCTATGGATTCTTAAGAACTAAACCTAACTCTCAAACTTGGGTTCAGGCCAAGGCCTCACCTGGGCCTCTCTAGGCCTCTGCTCAAAGTTGACACTTGTCCAGCCTCCCTTGAAAAGACTCTGCTCCGTTTTCACTCATACTAAAACTCACTTTTCTCACTCAATTTTTAATTCTAATGAATTGTTAAGCTTCCTAAGGATGCATTGTACTTATTTAAGCCAAGGCCCCGTGAAGGCCCAGCCTATGGCATGGTTATAATCGACCAAAGTTCAAGGTTACGCAGTCCTGCCTGTTCTGAGCTACTCTCGGAAATGTGTGTGTGCATGTACGTAAATGCCGGTTTTTCAACTAACCAAAGCCACTGGACTCAAGTACAACTCAATTCCTAACTCTAGTAAACTCAGGCCTAGCAAGGCCTTACCAAAACTCACCTAAAACAGCCTATACTTATAATGAAAAATTCTGCACATGCCTAGTGTACCTCCTTCCACCTTAACTCCCATTTCAACACCAAAACCAACATGCAAGACAATAAATCTATCCTAAAGTGTACACAATCCTATTAAATATCATTTTATGGAAAAATACGAGCCTAAACTTAGCCATAATAGTCATTTACCGAGGCAAAAACAGAGAGCATAGCAGAGCAGATTTTATATGTGAACTTTTAAGCAAATTTTCGAACTAAAAACATATGGTAACAACTTGATGACTACAAGATTCAGTTATAACTTGTCAAGGTACATAACATACTAGCATTTCAAAGCAAAATTCATGGCATTCATTGCACAAAATTCAAATTCAAATCACATAATACATTTGTCTGAAATATCACTTATATCATGACATGCAAGTACTAATTTCAACTTTTATCATAAATATCATAAGATGCAAGGATAGAAACTTTGAAAAATAAATTTTTAAAAGATCATAAGTTCTTTGAAAGCTACATAAAAAGTCTCTTTCTTTTTTAAAACAAACAACATACCATCTCTTGCTCAAGTTTTATGAGCCACTTTAGGTTCAACTCTAGATTCACAAGAATCAAAGTTAAACCCTTGGCTTTAGCCACATGCAACTAAGAAATTAACCTTAAATGATGATGTAGCACTAAATATAAATGTCCCTTGCTTGAGTGAGTTGAAAGGTGTTAAGGAAATGAAGAAATGAAAAAGAAAAATGAGAGGGGTAGGGGAGGTTTAGGTGCGGCCGAGAGGGGGTAGGGAGAGGAAATAGTGGAGTGATGTGTTGATGAAGAAAAATATAGTGAAATGAGTGTTGTTCTAGCTTTTTGTCTCATCAAAATAGTGAGTTGAGTTTGAGTTTACTATTTTATCCTTCATCCACTAATAGCAAGCTTTTGCATGCAAGATTTTATTGGTCATTTGTTTGGTCAAATGGAGTTAGTGGAGGGTGAAAAGACGGTCTTACCCTTGATCTCTATTTAGGTGGAAGTTGCATGCAAGGGCACACTTGTAATTCAATAATTATTAAAAGTATAATTAAAAAGAATGTGTTTTACTAATTAAAATATAAATCCATAAATCACAAAATTAATACCATAAATACTATGGGATTTTAGAAGTTTATAAAAATTGTTTTCAAAAATTTCGAACCAAAATTTTATATTAAAAGAATTTTTCTAACATTATCACACTAATAAATAATTCATGTAAAATATAATTAACACATTAAAAATTCACACAAGCAATTGCAAATAAATTGACTTTACTCCACAATGTTAGAATATAGTTTATCGCGTAATCGCAACTTATAAATCACGAGAATCTCAATTATTACTTGATCGCGTAACGATAATCTTACTCTCGTACGAAAGCTATACACTTAAAAATATTCCAGCAACATTCGTAATGCCATACAACAAAATTATACACAATATATAACGAGTCCGCATAATTGGTCTTATAACACAGAATATTTATGAATATCTATATCGCACTTATAAAATAGTTCAAATAATTAGTGGTTGTCACAATTGATTAGGTTTCTGGTTTGCCAAACATCTCAAGTACATCTCCACGCATTGATTTAATCTCTCACTCTGCCCATCCGTCTGGGGGTGGTAAGCAGTGGAGTAGTTAGAAGTTGTTCCCAGCCTACTATAGTTCAACCCAAAACTTGCTGGTAAATATCTTGTCCATGTCAGTTATTATGTTCTTTGGAGGCCCATATAGCTTGATAACTGTATTCAGAAGTTTTTGAGCCACCTGCGTTGCTGAGAAGGGATGTTGAAAGGACAACAAATGACAATATTTGGTATATTTGTCTATGACTACCATAATAGTGTCTCTGTTTTCTGATTTAGGCAATCCCTCGATGAATTCCATGGTCATGACTTCCCAAGCTTGAGCAGGAATGGGAATGGGTTGTAGCAACCCCAGAGTTTTAACATGTTCTGATTTGAACCTCTGGCATATCTCACATTCTTGAACCCATTTACCAATATCTTGCTTCATTTTAGGCCACCAAAATAGGTCGCTTACCCTTTTAATGGATGCATTCACCCCTGAATGTCCCCCTTCCCCAGTATTATGAAGGTTCCTGATGATTTCTTGTCTGACCCCGTTACTAGCTCCCACATATAATTTACCTTCTTTCCTGAGGTCTCTATCTGACATTGAAAAATTAGGTTCAGCTGTAGGGTTTAAAGCTATCCGTGTCATGATGTCTGTGGCTTCTTCATCATTTTCCACTGATTTGACAATATCTTCCTTCCACCTTGGTATCAATAAACTCATTCCAGCTAATTCCCCTTTTTCGTTCACCTCCTTTTCGCATCCCGATTGACCATGTAACCTTGATAAAGGATCGGCCACTACATTATCCTTACCTTTGTTATACATTATGCTGTAGTCAAATCCTAATAGCCTGGACAACCACTTCTGCTGAACTACTGTGCTGAGTTTTTGGATCAAGAAGTACTTTATTGCTTGCTTATCCGTCTTGATAATAAAGTGCCTCCCCATTAAGTATCCTCTCCATTTCTTAACAGCCATCACTACCGCCATCAGTTCTTTCTCATATATTGAAAGGCCTAGATTTCGAGGAGCTAAAGCTTGGCTTAGAAAAGCTATAGGCCTTCCTTTCTGCATTAATACCGCTCCAATACCTGTCTTGCAAGCATCAGTCTCCACCGTGAAAGTCTTTGTGAAGTCTGGCATTCTTAAGACCGGGGTGTTACTCATGACTTGTTTCAGTTGTTTAAAAGCTCTATCTGCATCTATACTCCACTGAAAACCCCCCTTTTTAAGAAGATTAGTGAGGGGCTTGCTCAACACTCCATACCCTTGCACGAATCTTCTATAATACCCTGTGAGCCCCAAAAAACCTCTCAAGGCTTTGATATTTTTAGGGACTGGCGAATTCCTCACGGCTTTAACTTTTTGTTCATCAGCTGCTACTCCTTGTGAACTGACTATGTGGCCGAGGTATTCTACTTGCTCTTGAGCAAATGCACATTTGCTTTTCTTCACTAATAATTTGTTCTCCTTGAGAATTTCAAATACCTTCCTTAGGTGTTCCTATTGTGATTGAATATCAGGACTATAGATGAGGATATCATCGAACAACACTAGCACAAACTGCCTTAAATATTTAGAAAATATTTCATTCATCAAGCATTGAAATGTTGCAGGAGCATTGGTGAGCCCGAAGGGCATAAACAGAAATTCATAATGCCCAAAGTGCGTTTTAAAGGTTGTCTTGTGCACGTCTATATCTTGCACTCTGATTTGATGATAGCCGCTATAGAGGTCTAATTTAGTGAAGTATTTGCTGCCATATAGCTCTAGTTCCTCTATTACTGGAATGGGGAATCTATTTTTATTGTGATAGCATTTAAGGCTCTGTAATCAACACAGAATCGCCATATGTTGTCTTTCTTCCTTACGAGTAACACATGTGATGCATAGGGAGAGCTGTTGTGTTGTATGATTCCATGATCTAACATTTCTCTGACCAGTTTCTCTATCTCTGTCTTCTGCAGGTTAGGACATCGGTATCGATTAGCATTGATCGGTTTACTACCGTCAATAATGGGGATAAGGTGATCCTGAGCTCTGGTTGGGGGTAACCCTTTTGGGGTATCAAAAATTTCTTCAAACTCTTCTATCAGCCCTTGCACATCTTCTGGCACCTGGTTCTTTTTGGTTTCATCAACAACTTCTGCATTAGTAAGTTGTTCCAGAAAATATGATTCTTCTTTCTTGAGCCACCTATCATCATTATCAAGTTGTACATTGATTTTCTGAGGAGTTTCTACCTTCTGTCTGAGGTGTATTTTCTCGCCTTTCCATCTAAATTGAACCTCCCCTTTATTAAAATCAAACCATATCAGGATGACCTGTTGTAGCCACGGGACTCCCAGCACCAGATCATATCCTCCTAAAGGTATTGCATGAAAGTTAGAGGAGAATCCAATTTCTCCCATTTTCCAACTCATACCTACGATCTTTTGAGCAAAGTTGAGTGTAGTACCATCAGCTAGAGTGACTTTCATTTTTCGGCAGGATTCTGTATTTAACGTCATTTGTTTTGCGAATGATTGTGACACAAAATTATGTGTGGACCCAGTGTCCAGTAGTATCTTTACAGACTTTCCCTTCATAAATCCTTGGAATTTCATTGTATGCAATCCGTGTGTGCCACTCAAGGCATGAATTGATACGCCACAATCATCATCACCTTCTTTCCCTGTATCTTCTTCGGATGATGAAAGAGTTTGGTCTTCTTCAGTATGATCTCCTCCTTCTACCTCTGTGGCTTCTTCGCCCACCATTAAAAATAATTGTTGCTTGGCACACTTGTGACCTGGTACAAAGGCCTCATCAAAATTATAGCACAACCCTTTCTCTCTTCTAATTGCCATATCAGCAGGGGTTATTCTTTTGATAGCTGGAATTTTGGTGGATGGGAATTTATTCCTATTACCATATGAAGGATTTACGTTTGGTTTGAATCCTGTGTAACTGTTTCTATGCCCAGTCACCGATTTATTTCCCATCTTATGGCTTGTCTTATGCCCCATTTCAACCCTCTTTTCCAATAATTCCACAAATAGCTCTTGTTCTTTAGCTTTATCCATGGCCTCCTGCAATGTGGCTGGCTTGTATACATACAAAGCCTGTTGAATTTCCTTCCTCAATCCGCTCAAGAAACTCGACAAGTAAAATTCCTCTGTTTGAAATTTATTTCTTGAAATCATGTAGCCCCTTAAATCTTCAAACTCAGCAATGTAAGCTTCTACCGTCCCTTTATGAGTTAACTTGGTAAACTGGCCTATCAAGTTTTCCTGACTCCCTGTTGAAAATCTTTGCATAACCAGACTTACAAATGTATCCCAAGTGGCCCCGGGGTATAACTCTTGTATAGTTTGATACCATCTATCAGCCTCTCCTTCTAAATATAAAGCCGCATAAACAACTTTAGTTTTAGGGTCCATGAGAGGGTTTAGCATAAAGAATTTCTCTGTCTTCTTAATCCAACTCCTGACTTCTTTTCCATCAAATGTGGGGAAAACCATCTTTGAAAATTTATAATGTGGCTGAAGCATGGTATTTTGAGGTCTGTAGGTGTATTGGTTTGAATAAGAGTTTTTCCCTCCTATGTAGCCACTATAAGGGTCATATTAGTTTCGTGTGGTTTGAGTTTGATCATATAAGGGTCAGATGTTTTGGTGTAGTAGAGGTATAGTGTTTGACACAGACCCAAAAGAGATGTTACGAGACTCAAGGTTAGTTTCAGAGGCCAGTGGTTGAGTGATGTTACCAAACTGAATATATGAGTGAGCACTAGGTGGGTATGTGACAGTTTGAGGTGTAGATAGAAGATGTGGAGAATGTGTACCTAGAAACCCATAATTATTCTGAGATCTGGTGGATGAATCCGGCTGTTGGTGCTTCACTATACTCATGAGGTCCATCATTTTGGAAGAGAGATCCTGATTTGTAGCTTGAAGCTGTGTTGTGAGTGTGGACATTTGTTCTCCCATTATATTCAGTTTGTCCTGTATCTTAGAGATCTGTGACTGCGTTTCTTCTCGGTTTTCACTTACGTTTTTTTGAATTTCAGCTACCGTACTCTCCAAGGTTCTCAGATCCTGATCAACTTTTTGTACGGACGGCCCAGCCATGGCTCTGATACCACTGTTATAGTTGAAAGACCCTTTACACTAGCACATAAATGGTAGAACAAGTTTATAGAAAGAGATGAGAGGAGACAGGAGACAGGGATGAGAGGAGAATAAAACAATATGCAATAATATCAATATTCCATACTACTATCATTCCGCTCCTGGTTACATATACTAGCTAAAGGACCACTACCAACCGTCTAGCTCAGCACAATTCATAACGATAATACAAACTAATAATGCAGTAAAAACATTAAACGAAACGACAACGTTTTCCAATTTAACAAAAGTGACTTAAACTCGCCAACTATGACATCCACCTTGTCCCAGCTCTTACTACCACTCTAGCCTCCCAAACACTTCGCCGTACAAAACTTGGAATATTTCCTAAAGGAGTTGACAAGAAATTTCCCCTTAAGAAATATTTTGCTTTGAATAGTTTGCATATCATACTTTCTGGATTTGTGAGAAACCTCCATCCTTGTTTTCCCAACAATGCGAGATTGAAGTCGTGGAAATATCTAAATCCAAAACCTCCAGTCGACTTATGCTTACTCATACGGTCCAAGAAAAATGTAACCACGTATTCTGTGTTGATGATGACCTCCACCAGAACTTGGCTAACACTGTGATAACCCAAATTTTTGGGATTTTGTAAAACATCGAATGAATTGTAATCCTGACAATCAAGGGAAAACTTTTATGACGACATGATATAAGGTTATTTAAATTAAATTTTCGAGTTGATATTATGATTGTACGTACCAAACGAGTGTATGTAAAAGTCGTTAGGTCTCGAAAAAAATAATATTTCAAAATGATCTTATTTTACGAAATATCAAGAAATACGAGAATCGCACTACGACCAAAGATTTAAAATCCTACGAATAAAATACAAGTACAAGATTATAAAATATAAGGATTCATAAGAAAGGATTACCCCACGAATCACTTACGAAAAACGAAAGTTTATCACAATTCTGAGGAAGCGACCAAGTAAGTACGTAAGTGATTAAATAAACGAGACAAATTCATGCAAGCTCCCATGCAAAATCATGCAAACCAAATTAGTACCAAAATAAACAAGATCGATGGATCAAATAGTAACCAAAGTAAGAAGCATAGTTCTTTGGTTGAGTGAATAGTGGAAGATGATGATGCATATGTACTAAGCTAGCTATTAGGCTTAGAAAATCTTGCTTGTTATTTTCCACAAGTCATACAAATATCAATTATACCAAATAAAGTGACCAAAGTCAAGAAAGGAAGCGAGCCAACTCTCTCTTCTCCCTCTTTCATTCAATTCGGCCCTAACACCAAAAAAAATCAAAATCTCAAGCTTGACATATTATCAATTCCCCAATTAATTCTCAAGCTTCCATATTATCAAACTAAGGTAAATTAAATCTTTCACCTCATTCCTTTGAGTTTATCTTAGATGAATAAATTGTTGAAGATGATGATGAATAGTGACAACAAGTTAATTTTGTTAATTTTTTGGTTGATTAAGGATCTTTAAGCTCATCTAAGGATATATCAAGTATCACCCATCCAAGAGAGACCTTCCAAAAACCCAAAAATGGTATAAAAGCTTTCTTTCAAACTTTATTTAATAAGAACTTTTTCAAGAAAGTTATAGATCTTGGATGTAGGTTACGTTGTAGTGAGTATGTGTTGATTTGATCGTTGTGAATAGATTAATTTGATAGAGGTGATGATTGATGAACCAAAATCTTGAGTTCTTGAGATAGCTAAGTTGTTAAATGACTGATTATTGAATATTGGATAATTAGTGATGGATTGGTGTTAATCGAAACCATGAATCATAACGACTATGTCGTTATAATGTGCCCATTTGGGAAAATCTTAAACTAAGTAACATATGACTTAAAATGAATAAGTGACTTACAAGTGATAAATAGATAAATACTTATAAGTTATATAAGTGTTTGGATAATTTCACTTAGAAGTCAGAACTTTTTTAACTTAAATAAATAAGTTTTTAAATATAACTATATTAATTCGTGAATTTTAAATTAAATTGATATTTAGAAAAATTTATTTTAAAACTTAAGTTAATAAAAAGGTGAAAAATTAAAATAAGTTGAGCTAACATTCAACTTATAAGCTTATAAGTTATAAATTCAACTTATAAGTTGGTTCAACAAATAATCATCAATAAGCTGTTGCGGACTTATAAGTCATAAGCTGACTTATAAGATGTACCCAAATAGGCCAATGTCCGTTTTTAGACAACTTAGCTTTCTGCAGAAACACTGAGTAAATTAACTGTAATTTCTTGAAATATAAAACTTGTACATAATAGAGCTTGTCGTGAGGATCGTTTAGGCACTTGATTCGCTCGATTCAAACTTACGGTTTTTTTAAGTTAGGTCCGTTTTAGTAACCGTAAATTACGCGATAAAAAATGCTATGAATTACCAATTTTGAGAGTGTAAATCGACTTAAAATCACTTAAAAATATGAAAATTTAACAGAGACTGGGTTATTGAGTGAATGAAGTGCCATAAAAATTTCAAGTGAAAATATTAATTTTTCATCTTTATAAAAATACTGAAACCGAGGTCGCGCAAGTAAAATTCCTTAGAAGTTGCGAGAGTAGACGACTTATAAATTGAATAAGTGAAGTGGAAGATAATGATTAAGGTTTTAATCAAGAATGATAACTATTAATGCTCTAATAAAATGAAGAGAGTAAGATGGGTCGTATTAAACCATCATTAATTTTGCGTATTTAACAAAGTGACGTTAAGTAAGATTAAAGTCTAATGAAATGATAATATTCTTATTTATAGATTTCCGGACCAACTCTTGAGCACCCTCCACCTCGAAACCACCAGGCAAGTTTACGAACCTTACTCATGATTACTATTGTGTTATAAAAATGAAGTACTGTATATATGCATGATGACATGATTACCCTGAATTTCAGTTATGAAATATTATAAGACAATATTGATTGTGATATAGTAAAGTTTCGATTTATAAGTGTTAACACTAGCGAGTAGGGTGGTATATATATTTTAGACTGAGAGTCGGTCGGTATAATTTACTTATATATCCGAAAGTATTCCGGAGACGTTTGGGATTAATAGTTCCTTATCTATTTTATGATTGAAGTAAATACTTCAAGGGACTCGATGCCCCTTGCGGTTTATTAAATATCTCGAATTTTATTAAACGATTTCCAAAAATCGTATTCACCTTATATATTATTTAACCGATGAATATTCTTTCACATATACATTTAAAAGAGAAAGTATCTATAGATATCTATTTAATTATTAATTTCAAACATTAAATGTTTATTAAAGATTTAGCTGATTCTATTTAAATATAAATCAGTTGAGGAATATTATTCAAATGTTCATTTAAAAGAGAATTATTCGAGGTTTAAATATTTAATATTCATTATTAATTATTAAATATTTATGAAAGAATTTTATATGATTAAAAATTCATAAATCCTATTTTAAAATATTTTCTGAATTTCAGAAAATCATTCAAGTATCTTGAAATCTTCGAAATATATTATTTTGACTTATTTTAAATATTTTGACTTATTTTAAATATTTTGACGATAATGTCAAAATAAACTCCCCGTTAAATATTTATTTGTTAACAGTGGTCAACTCACATTTATTATAGTACTTCCCCAAAAATTCTCGGGAGTACATATCTATATATATATAAGATGAACTATACCTATCAACAAGCTCTGAGCTTGGGGAACTTAAAAAATCAGTTTCATATATATGATAGGACTCTTAAAAGAACAAGGTGGGGGTAGACTCCAATACTTTGTGTACTATGAAGACTACTAGTTCTTACCGTATGAGAAGGTACCATGAATACCGATGGACATGCGAAGTATGCAAAATATACCCTAGAGAAAGGGGAAGCATAGGATGCCCGAATGTGGCCAGGGTGACAACCGGGAGTAAGAAAGTCGTCCCTCTACTAGTAGAAAACAGTAATAACATTCTGTTATATAACTGATCATCGTATCGTACGGCTCCAGTGAATGTCCTAATAGTTTTCTACATGGAATTGATATGCAATACCGTAACCCAAGCCTAGGTGATGGGTTTACTAAAAAGGTATTCGCATAATAAGTGAGTCAATAAAAGATGTTGCTTTGAAAATAGGTGTGTATCACGTGGAAAACTACTTTGAACATATATTATTACACGGAATAATATAATTCCTTTAACAGTCTTTTCATATTGTTGATTATTATGCTTGGGCATATAGCTCACACTTGTTTTCCTTTAAAAATTGTCACAATACAACAGTTAAGCAAGATGCTGATCCGCAAGTTGACAGCCAGAAAGCGCATTGGAAACACGCAGCTTTTTCGTTGACTGTTTGGGGCGATGCCACATGAGAACGTATGCGCTGGTTCAATTTCCAGTTATTTTGGGCTGATTCATATATAAGTATGACTTATGCAAGTTATTCTTGAACAACCTTTTATTTGGTCGCCTGTCTAGTCTCATGTAGAGGTTACACCCGTGATATAACTTAATTGTTTTTGGATTGTAATAACTATCATTCTGTGGATTTATATCTCTAGTAATGTTGATTTCGTTTCCAAGACTATAACTTGTGATTGTGTATAATGGTAAGTGTGGGGTCGTAAATGCGTGAGTTAATTATATAATTGTATAAGATAATTATTGAAATGGGATTCAAGACAACGTGACTTCCTAAATCCCTGACCCCGGATTGGGGGCGTCACAAACACCTTTTCTATATCCTTGATAACACCCTAGGGCAAGAGAAATACACTAATAGCATAGTTGGGCATTGTTCGAGCCACTTTCTTAACCAAAACTTCCTTTCCTGATCGTGAGATATACCTCTCATCCAAGTTACGTACCTTTTGCTCTACTCTGTCCTTTAAATAGCCCAGAACCACAAATTTAATACGACCCATAATATTTATAGACCCAGATATGTGCATCTCTCACCCGCTTCCTGCATATGCAAAGCTTCAAAAATCCCATTCTTACTCGAGCTTATTATATTTGAGTTGAAGAACGCAGATGATTTGGTTAAGTTCATCTTCTGACCCATTTCCCTTTCAAAGACGGTCAACAAATTCAACAAATTGGTTGCATCCCCCATGTTCGCCTTGCAGTAAATATAGGTATCATCCGCAAATCGCATATATGTGACTTTAAGAGCTATTCTGTAAATTTTTATCCCATGAATCCGTTTCATATTTCCATACTTGTGAATTAATGTTAATAACCCCTCAGCACATAGAATAAACAAGTAGAGGGACAGTGGATCCCTTTACGGATTCCCCTACTTGGCACAATCAGACCTATTTCCCTCATACCAGGCACAACTTGACAAGAAACCGAGCTAACACGCTGCATAATTAAATGAATCCACCATTCATAAAATTCCATCTTATTTAAGATTGCCCGTAAATAATCCCATTCAATTCTATCATAGGCCTTACTCATGTCGAGTTTCAATGCCTTAAAACCCTCCCTGCCCCTTCTTTTACATTTCAGGTAATGCATTACCCCATAACTTATCACTATATTGTCCGTAATCAATCTTCCAGGTATGAACACACACTGATTTTCAGCCACAACATCTTTCAAGAATTCTTTCATGTGATTTTCCATCACCTTTGTAAATACCTTTACCAGTATATTGCATAAAGATATAGGCCTCAGATAACTTATTTCCGTTGGGCATTTCTTTTTAGAAATTAGGACAACATTTGTTTCATTCAAATCTTGCGGTATATTACCTTCCTTGAAAAAAATCTTGCAGCATATTTACTATATCTTGTCCCATAATTGACCAGTATTTCTGATTAAAAAAAAGACATCATCCCATCCGGGCCCGGAGCCTTGTTTGGATGTCTTGGAAAAAGAACAGCTTTTACATCCTCTTTCGTTACTAGCCTTAGCATATATGCATTTTGATCATGTGTGATTGCTGGTGTCACCTGCTCCAAAATTTCCTTCCATCTTGTTTGAGACTTGCTGAACAGATCTTTGTAGTAGTTTACGATTAGGTCCTCCATCTCTGCATCCCATTCCTGCCACACTCCTTCAACATTCCTTAACCTGTGAATTTGATTTGTCCTCTTTCGAGTCCTGGCTGAGGCGTGAAAAAACCTACTAGTCTTATCTCCAGATTTTAGTCATTAATATTTAATCATGTACTATATTACATCGATTATATGTTTTATATCTATCACTAAATTATTTGTTTTGTAAATATTTTACAAGATGTTATAATTTTTTTCAACTAATACCATACTTTAGCGAATACTTTATAGATTAAAATTATTTAGAAAATAAATATTATAATATATGTTGGACTTTTCAAGCATGCCATTTCATATTAGTTTGATATTGTTCGCTCTGTGCTGAGTCCGCACGGATTTTTTTTCGGTAACTCCCAAAAGACATCATACTAATGGAATTACATTGGATGCTTATTAACTAGCAATATGCCCCTCATATAAACAATATGGATAACTCCAAACAATCTTTATTTCACACATTGGGCTCGACAACTGCCGAATCTACCTCTTGAGTGTGTAATCTGACTCCCCCTATATAGGAAGTCAATCTGGTTATTTGCCTCCCCCTAGGCCCAAATTGAAAGGTCATCCTGCCTCCCTTAAGCTCATCCTGGGGTATCCCATCCACATCTTCCTAAGTTCATCGTGGGAGCCCATCTGAGATTGTTTTGGACCTTTATAACCCGAAGCTCTGATTTCACTTATTAAGTATACAACAACGAAAACAAACCCCAAAGTGAATAAATAAAAATACTAAAATAAAAGACAATCACACAAGATAGAGATTTATGTGGTTCAAAAATTTCTACTCCGCAAGTCGTACTAATTTTGTATTGATCTCTCACGTTATGTTGTGTTATGATTTTATAATTACATGAGAATATTTATAAGAGAAGAAACTAAGACTAACTCAAATTATAGTCTAAATCTGAAAAGTAGGCTAATTCATCTGAATAGTCTATTTTTATGTGCTTAATTAATAGACTTCACAAACCCAATAATCTCCTACTTGGAGTCTGACCACATCATTATTTCACTCTTGTAAATCTAGTAAAATCAATACTTCAATCAATAACTCTAACTAGTATAATGCCTTCTCATCAATCAATTTTAAGGGTCAGTTGAAACTAGACAAAATTTCAACTTTTCATTGGTAACCACCTTAGTCAACATATCAATGATTTTTTCAATGACAAATACCATTCCTAATCAACTCTCTTGTAAAGTGATATTACAGCGGGATATGCTTCGTCCTAACATGAAATACAGGATTCTTCGCAAGATGAATGGCACTCTGACTGTCGCTATACAAAGCATTGTACGCTTGTTTCTTGCCCAACTCCTTTAGATTTTTTTAACCAAATCATCTCCTTGCTAACTCCAAAGGTAGCCATATATTATATTTCTGTGGTTGAAAGATAAACACTCTTTTGAAGTCGAGACATCCAACTAAGTGCGGTGCCACCCAAAGTAAAAATATAACCCGTTATATTTTTTCTTATATCCAGACATACACCCAAATTTGCATCCAAGAACGCTTCCAAGATAACATATATCTTACTAAAATATAGTGCAAACTTGGATGTGCCTTTCAAGTAGCGTAACAATCACGGGACTACCTCCCTTAAGCGCATCATGGGATAACACATCTCTTTCTTCCTTAATCCATTGTGTGAGCCCATTTGTGATTATTATGGACCGTTATAACCTGGAGCTCTGATATCACTTGTTAGGCTTGTTAAACAAGCCTAACTTTATATTAATATGATATTGTCCGTTCCGTGTCGCTACTATACGAATTCATATTTGTACCTCCTACAAACAATGTGGGACAACTTTCAATAATATATATATATATATATATATATATATATATATATATAATATTAAATTTTAAAATACTGTTCATATTGAATATACCGATTCTTAAATATTTATATTTAATAATACTATCACATATCTATATTGTAATATTAAGACCGCGAGATATTAAAATTTAGACAGCGTTACTCATGTTTTAATACTTACACC
Source organism: Apium graveolens (assembly GCF_009905375.1). NCBI lineage: Eukaryota > Viridiplantae > Streptophyta > Magnoliopsida > Apiales > Apiaceae > Apium > Apium graveolens. Next base: position 156,699,650 of record NC_133652.1, read on the forward strand.
ATACACTCTTTATTTTATAATTAAAATTTTAGTGTACATCCATTTTTTTGTTACTAATGTTTCTTAAAGATAGGTAATTGTTGGAGTACTTAAGATTGTGAAACGGGTCTAAGTTTTGTGTTATTTTTTCAATTTCACGTGTTTTTAATTTAATTTTTAAAAATATTATATGTGTTGTTAACTATTAAGAATTAATTAATTATTAAATAATTAGACTCTGACCGGGGAGAATTTTAATTTGAATAAATTTAGAAGAGTCAAAGATATATATTTTTTCTTATTTTTAATATTAATAATGTTTTTGAAAGTCGTGTTAACTATTTTGTAATAAAATATTAAGCAACCAACCAATCATAACCTATTTCACTTAAATTAAAATAAAATAGCTTCTAACCCGTGCGATACACGGTTTAATTTTAATATTTATTATCATATTATTATTATTATATTTACTTTTTATTATGAAAGGTAAATTATAAAATAAAATAAATACTTTTTTGAAATTTATGGTATTAGTTTTAATATTTTTTATTTATCTTAATTATTTCATAATTTTGCGATTCAAATATGTTTTTGATATAAATGGTCAATGAAGTAGGTTTTTATGGCGTGCAAGTGTGCTGAGTTTGGGAATTTCGGTATGAGATGGATGATTGGATGTATAGCTTGTCTATATGACTTTATTTTTAATTAATTTATATATTTTTTAGTATGTAGGGTGAAGGAAAGAGTTTCTTGGAGGGCATGTGTTTTTGCCAAGAGGTAGAGTCGTTTGCAGTTTATAATTTTAATTTTTAATTTTTAATAAAAAATGAAAAGTGCTAGGCTGTTTTTTTTAAAAGCTTTATCCCAACAACTAAACAAAATCATGTTTTGGTTATAATATATTTTTAAGAACCCATTTATATAAGAACCGCAGATAATTCTTGATTCTATTATAAAATTTTATCAAATTTGTTGCTAATGTAGAATAATAATTATATTTAAATATAATAAGTTTAACAACTGAAATTTGAAAAAAAAATGATTTTAAATTTTATTCTACTGTGAAATAATTTTGGATAAGCGTGATTTTACTATGATTCTACTATAGAATCACTTTAAACTATTTCATCAAATTTTAATATTTTTTTAAATAAAAAAATTATGGACTTAAAAATACAAGAATCATAGGAGGTCATCGCGAATCTTCGATTCCGATCAACTCGACGTCAATTGCGATTCAAATCGCCTCTCTAAATTCTGATCGACTGTGATTGTTATTTGCAAGCTTGGTTGATCTCTCGAACTTAAAATCTTAACAAATATCTGATGTGTTTTTTGATTTGTTGTGTGTATTGACTCCACAACTTTGGTATTTCTTTCAACTCTAAAATCGATGTGTATCCAAGTGTTCCTGTTTCATTGTAGTTGGTATTAAATTTGGCCTATACTTCAATATAGCTTACTATTTGAGTAATCTTTTCTGCAATATAATCATATTTGAGTACTTGAACTGAGTCTTTTTTTTGTTATTTTACTGGATAAAGTTGTGTTTCTACTTGCTAGGTTGTTTGGTCTGAATATTACACTGGTGATTTTATATTTTGAGTAATTTTATATTTACAACTTGATTACTATAGTAAGAATGTGTCTATGCAGTCTTTGGTGATGTAGAAACAAAGAATGTATATACGTGGAATCAAAGAGTTTCATTAGTCTGTAATTTAGTATTCTAACTAGCTCTATAGCCTGTGCAATACTCGGGCATTTTTATAGTGCGTGAATTGATGTTATTTTGATTGTAATTATCGACGATATATTCATGTTGTTTCAGGATGGATCGATTAACTAAATATCTCTCTTTATGAAATTGAGATCGATGTCTTACTTAACGTGTTTTTTCTCAAAATGAATTGAATATGCGGAAATAAAATCAAAATATACGATCAAAATATAATAGAAATGAAAGCACACATATCTCATGAAAATAATTACAACTCATAAAAATGAAATATTGATGAGTTAATTAAAGAGTTATTATAGTTGTTTACATGTTACAATTAGTGAGGGTGAGTGACAAAAATAGCCCATTTTTAATAAGAGAATGACAAAAGTAGCCGGTTTCAAAAAAGTGGCCAACTTTAGCCGGCGGGATACGCATTCCAGAATAGGGTAATACATATTACGCATTTGTCATAAGAGTAATCTATATTATATTTATATAATTTTACTGAATACGCAAATGGGGTCGGAGTATTATATTAGTTAAGCATTCTTTGAATGCGTATTCTACTCTGATAAGCATTCATTGAATGTGTGAGCTTATTATTAGAACATTAGACTGCACTAGCCATTTGACATCACATGTGATAGTTATTAGTTTTTCACCTTTTTTTTTCTCTTTCCCCAGTAGCAAAGAGCAGAGAATATTACGCAATCAATAAAAGGGTATTAAAAAGGCCATAATTGGCCAACTTTTATAATGCGGTTAGTTTTGTTAAAAAATTCTGAAAACAAGTCATATATGTCATTTTTTTCAATTAGTGATATGAAATATAATGAATATGAGGTAATCTTACTTCCGATAATAGAAAATGTAATGATTGGATATGAAAGCCGACACATTAAATATAATATTGTACAACTGATAATATAAATACATTTTTCAATATACATCATATTTATGATAAATATATTAATAGATTGGTCAGTAATCAATGGTAATGAAAATTGAAAAATGGACTAAATTGGTTGAACTACTGATTTACGGTTTATCAAAAATCGAGAATTTATCGAAATGCTAAATCGAAATAATATAGAACAAATTTTTATATTCTTTTTAAAATATATAAGTAAAATAATTATATTTGAGATGTGTAAAATTGCATTTATACATCCATATTGAGTTATAACATTATTTTGTGTGCATTATTTATTAAAATAATAAGAGTCTTAATCATCTTTACGCATCTCTCTTCTTCTACCTTTATCTTTTCAGTTTCTATTCGGCAGCCGTCTGATTTCTTCATTTAAAATCGTCAATCTTCACCAACTCGATGCTGAGTATATTTCTTCTTCCTTTTATTCTCTTCATAGCCTCAAATCGTGTGTTTGATTCGTCAAATTTTGACCGGAAAATTATCGATTTTAATCTAAAATGGCAAAAATGGTGTATGTTCCGATTTTGCTCAATAGATTGTTTGGTTGTCTTGTAGCAATTTATCGGTGAAATTTTTGATTTCCATACCACTGCAGTAATCTTATAGCTCTTTTACTTATACCTCTGAAAAAACTTTAAATTGGTTAATGTAAGAAAAATGATTCACCTTACTATTATAAAATATTAATGTAACTGTAATGAATTTAATATTTTAATGTTTTATTATATATATTCAAAATCTTCAAACCAGTCTTAGTTTATATTCGATTTAATCATATAATAAGAATCTCAATTTTATTATAAACCCCCCTCATAACCCACCCTTTTATTCATATACAAAGAGAATATCTATTATATTTCTTGAATTAAATACTTGATACACTAACATTGTCATTTTCAGATTAGCTAACATATTAAATTTATTTGCTGAAAATAAATTTATTTTATATAAAGTCTTCAAAAAAATAAGAATTTAGTATATATACTGGCAAATATTATTAAATTTTAGATATCTAATTATAGGTTGTTAATATTCAATGATAAATGGTTACATATATAAAATTATTAATACTAATGAGTTAGGTGTAATTAATATATGTTATTAAATATGACAATTATTTATATTTACTAATAATGAGTAGTAATGACTTAAGTGTAATTAATACATGGAATTAAATTTGACAATTATTTGTATTTATTATTGAGAGGTAAAATAGTAATTTGAAATAAATTATTTCACCCAACCCCTATTTGCTCTATTATATATATAATAGATTCATAACAACATATTTAGATTTTTGGGCATTATACTTTTTTAAGGTAATTTGAGATTTGAAAATTTCTACCAATTTTCAATTTGTGAACAAAAAGGTGAGTTATATTTTTTAGGCATGATTTACGTTTTAAATTGAAATGTTTGTTACCATGAGTTATTATTTACATGATTTATGCATATTTTTTTATTATAATTGATTCCGATTAACTTTAATAGTTTATATCTTTTGACCATATTTGAATCCATGCTCACTTTTACAAAATTAATGATCATTAATTGTATTAAATGTTTATGTTGTATTTTTAGGAAAAATTATTGATGTATCAGTTATATTTATAATAACTAATAATGCGTTCTGTTCATCTTTATTAGTTTTTAAGGTTTTATTTTGAATATTTTGATTACTATTTATGCCTTTAAGATGTGTCTTTATAATATTTTTCAAACTGCAAGCAGTTGACTCACTAAGTTCCGTTCCGAGTTAGGAAAGTGAATTTTGGTTTGTTTTTCATAATTGTTGATGGAGATTTATTCATGTATTAATTTTCATTTAATATGTCTTTATTCTGCAGTTTTGAATACATTGTATATGAATAGTCTAAATGTATATTTCCATGTTTATAGATTTAATATAATTTTTTTGTTAGTTTTAGTTTTTGATTAGGCTTCTTAAGTAATTTGTTTCAAGATTTAAATTTGAATGTGATTTGTACTTAAAATTAGATCAAGTGGATTTTACTAGTTGTTTGGCATTTAATTAGTAGATTAAGTTGGCATTAAAATATGCAAAATTAGAGGTATTAATTTAAGCAAGATTTTTATATTTTAATTGTTATTAATTGCTTTCGGTTACAATTTAAAACTCTCAAATCTAAATTTTATTTTCCTGTGTTCAAAGATATTTTTAATTTTCTTTTCCATAAAATTATAGTTAATTTGGTATGTGTATTAAATGTTCCTTTTACTGATTTATGTAACCTCTAAAGTAATTATATGTAATTAATGTGTTTATTTTTCATTTCATAATTATTTTTTATACTCCCATTTTAACCATTTTTTAGCTTGCTAGATTTTTGTTTATTTCTATCTTTAGATTTTAATTTTTCACAAGGACCAATATATTTGAACTAGGGCCTTTTTGCCCGCGCTACGCGCACTCCAAATTTCTTCATTTTTTTAATTTTCTTTCAGATTATGTCATTTGACAAAGTAAATTATACGTATTATTTATGTTGTTAATTAAGAAAACGTAAAGATCAATATATTTGTACGTTCCACCGTAAGTTTGTTGGTGGATTTGAATTAAATAGGATTGACATATATAAGATACGATTTTTTATTAATATTTATAAATGAACTCTAAAATTAATGGTACTAAAATATAAGAATTGAGTAATTGAATTTTTAAAATATTAAAAAAGATATTTTTAAAAATATGTTAAAACCAAAATATATTCAAAAACGTCCATTTATGTATATTTTTTATATTCTATAGGTATAACAAAAAAATTGACATAAATGTTAATTGAACATAATAAAGTCCACCAATTGATTGAATTTGGGCACATTAGAGTTGGATTTGGACATAACTAACACAATCCATTGAAACAGAGGTATCACGTACACCGGAATCCAAATAACATTCCGAACTCCGATTACACTTCGACTTTGACCGTTCTGAACCTCGGCTACACTTCAACCATTCAATTATTGATAATGGAGGTAACTCTATTTTGTTTTTTTTAGTTGTTTCATAACTGATTATTGTTCAGGGTTTATATTTTAAGGCTCAATTCGGGAATTAATTAATGTTAAAAGTGTTTCTGTTGATCATCATTTTGTATTCAATTATTCTTCATTGATCTAAGGACATTCATATTGTTTATAGTTTAATTTGCTCAACTGCATGTTTGATACCAAAGACCTAAATTCAAGATTCAAAATTTTAGTGAGAGTAAGAAATCTGACCAGAATGTTTAATCTCAAAATTTGGATTAAATGCCTTATTAAATATGACTTAGGTAGAACAAACAATTTTAGCTCTGTGCATGTATCATCCGCACTATGCATGCTATGTTGTACATAAGATACTTTTCTTAAATCCACATGTTTTTAAATAAAAGACGCATTGTTCAATAGAGATTATAGTTTTATGTTTTGTTTGACGATTATACATTGAACACTTATCTTTGATCGTATGACCTTTTTAAAAAAGACAGCATAATTTATTGTTGATTATTATGTTTATGATCTATGATAAGATGAAATCTTGAAATAGATTGTATAATGATAAATGAACTATCTTTCTTTTTCTTTTAAATTGCAGTAAATGAAAATGTCGTATTCTAAATTGACGGATGGAAATGAGACAAGTAAAATTGCATCAGATTTTAAGTCTTAAAAACTATAAAGAAATACTGTACTTTTTGAATTTGTGAGTGTTATATTTATTTGTAGGAATAGTCTGAAAGCCGATATGCAGCTTCCTTTGTAGAAATGTGGAAAAAGACAAAGATGGTGCATTTGTAAGTCAAAGTGCTATTTAATTTCAGTTTAGAAAAGTAAACTGTTGAAATATATGGCTTTTTGGGTTAATGTAGTAAATATATGTCTATATGGAGAGGATTTCATCTTATTTCATTGAGAGGTTTGGTCACCAACTTGACAAACATGTACACCTCAAGTGTAATAATATAGTATGAAATACATTATATGATAAGTATAGGAAGAAAAAATGCGGTTTACCTAAATTTTTAAGATATAATGGTCTGAAAATGTACTCAGTTTTACTATTTGAGTATTTTGGAAACGTAAGTTTTGGAGTCTACCTTTTCAATCATATGGCTAGTGTGATTACTCCTCCAGAAACTCATCCATTGGAGTTTTTTACAACTAATAAGTATAAGAACCAGAATTTAGATGAATTTGTATCTGGTAGTGACCACGACGCTACCGAAAGATATATCGCTTCTGCTATGTACAATGCAATTGAACATGATCCTGAGGGATTCATGATTGAGGTGAAGGGAAATGGCAATATTGAGGAGATGCAAACTCTGGTAATGACTTTAGAACGATATAGTCTATACTATATTTATACATATATAAACATATATACCTCTTATAATATGATAATCTAGTTAAAATTAATGGACATGAATTGAAAAAGGAGCTTCATAAATAATATAATAAATGGAAAAGGATGAAGCATAATGTTTAAAGCTTAGATTTAGGAATTGGCAATTAGATGTGCAAGTGATGGACGATAAATGTACGCTTGGAAGAGGCTGGAATACATTAGTGAAGGATTTGGATCTTGAAGATGGTGATGTGATTACCATGAATATCGTAACAAAATCACCTGGTGAAATTCTAATTTCTATTTTCTCAAAAGAAGATATTCAGTCTGAGAAAGCAGCAGGTACAATTTAATTAAACTCGGTTGTATAGCATGTAAATTAATGACTTGATCAAAAACAAAGAAATCATTTTTTAATATTAAAAAGTAGGGGAGAGGGATGGTGTAAGGCCTTTTTATAAACTCTTGCATTCTAGAGCTATGGATCGTGGATATGTTGTAAGTGATATAATAATTTAAGTTTAAATGGCACTTTTTCCTAAGTTACCTGATCTAATGTGATTTTTTTATTGTTTTTGTCTCCACAATGTTAAACAATGTTAATCAGACAGTTCCGCCTTTGCTAGGACAAGAGACTGTGAACAAACTTGTTGATACTAAAGTGATTGTAATTAATGAAATTGAATTGCAGATAAGATACCACCAGAGATTGAGGATTGTTTATGAGTTGTAAAATCTGATAAATTATTTTGCACTGAATGATTGTGATGATATTATTTTTAATTTTGGTTCAGAAGGACAGTTAAATGGTAGAATCTTTAATAATGATGGAATGGAGATGACATCTAACAGATGTCAAAGAAGTTGTACAAAAAAGGCGACATGTGATGATTGTTTTATGTTTGAGACTACTAGGACAAATTCATTTCTGGATACAAATTTAAAATTTATTTTCCTTCAAATTTTCGGCTTGCATATCATTTTGTTCTGTTCCTTAAACGCTACATAGAGTCACTATGTTAAGTAGAATTAAGCTTAGTTATACCATGCCATAGAACTTGGAATTAATAGTTTGAGTATGCATCGCTTGTCCATATGTGTTTTTTATGTTTTTTTAATATTTGTAACTTTTTTGTGGTCGACGTCTATTTGAATTATTGCCGCAAATTTAAATTTTTTTCTCATGTCTGATAGTAAATACAGATGAGGAAGTTGAGGTCATTGGTACAGAACCTATGAAAACTGATGTGAATGTAGGAGATGATGATGAAATTGCGGCAGTTAATGTTGATGAGGTCAACATAGAATAGAATATGGAAAATGCTTTGGATCAGCAGTTCTCAAAGACGTTGTTTGGAAGCAATCTTAACACCATATGCCATAGAGTGGTAATTTTTGTATATAAGCTTGCTTTTGGTTATTGGTGTGTGAAGTTCTATATTTAATTTTAACTTATTGTTCGGTGTTGTATTAGTATACCATGATGTGAATCTTTTATTTTCTTTACTTTATGTTTAAAATAGTTGCGACATTGGTATTCTGCATTAAACTATTGGTATACTTGATTTTGTTGAAAGTATAGTTTTTCTGAACATCGTGTTTTGGTTGTTTGGACAGCATATTCCAAAGGACATTAAATTCCGGAATCATGACTGGAAAGGCGGGGATGAGGCCAGGTTTAGAAATGAAGGCAGGACTTGGGATATCAGAATTGTTTTAAATAATGGTAGAGGAAGATTTTCTGGAGGCTGGAGCAAACTCATTGGTGATATAAACCTCAAGAAATATGATACCTTGCGTTTCACGTTGCGAAAGGATGCAGACATTCATGTGTTTGACATTGAAGTTAATCCGATAACTTGAAAATCTTTGCCTTTGTATTATATATCTTCCTAGAAATGGTAGTAGATATTCTACAGATCTTTAAGTATCAAATGACTTAGTTGAATGATCATGTTGTTAGAACTTATTTATCTAACTATTAAAAAGTGGAACACAATGTATTATCTATGACATTTGAGTTTAACTTGTCTTTTGATTATCATTGATATTATATGTTAGGACGACAACACGCGCTAATATTCACGCAAGTATACGCGATCGCAAGTAATATAGAACTAATTCTAATTCGTCTCACAGAGACTGGTTTAGGTTAATTTCAATCAATGTAGTTATGCAACAATGGTATGGTTATTATTCAATACTAAGATGATAACAAGTTGAGATTGTTTATAACTACAAGATTAACTAAGAGGTTATACTAACTAATATTAACTAAGAGAATTAAGGTTTATTTACTATGTAAGACAAACATGGGATTCTAACTTCATTACTACTTCATTCAACAACCTTTTTGTTCTTAACCTTAGCATGCAATGGTGATAAAAACTAATCAGATAACACGAAACTAGTAGATGCCAACTTTGGTTGTACGAATACCCTACTACCAGACATCCACAAAAGAGATAGAAGCTGAATAGACACCAATTATATTGAGACCTTATATGTCTATAGAATTTGACAACTTAACGGTTTAATGCACAAGTTATCTATCGTGATTACATAGGGCAAGTAATATGGTTAAAATTACCTACGAATCATGCATTACAAACACATGAACCTATGCTAGCATGGCAAGTTCTAAACCCCTATATTCATTTTCGCTTCAATAGAGATTAAAACGCTATCTTATAAGTTTGCGACGCACATAAGACGAATAAGCACAACCAAACTAGGATGTCATACAATCACCACACACTAAGATATCGAAACACATTAACTATTGAAATCCATAAGTAAATCCGCTAAAACCCCACGATAACGATAAGCCCATAACCGGACTCATCATCACTATGGATTCCGAAGAAAGCATGGTATAATAAACTAAGTCTTTATAAACTGAATAAAAACAAAGTAAGTTAAACAAGAGTAATAGGTTCAACGAACAAGAAAACTAGCATCCAAGATTATAACTTAAAATAAAGAATCACGAGAATAAACTAGATCCTCTTCGCTTTGGTTGTATTTATGCTCCTAGGACTTCTCGATGTATTCTCCTTAAGCTCTGTTATATGGTTCTTTGAAAAAACGACCTTAAGTTATCATTATATAGCAGCCCAAGCAGATTAGAAGTCCATAAAATCAGTTCTCTACTTGAAACAGGATTCCTAAAAAATGGCCTGGCCTGGCTGCGCGCTGTTCCAGCATGGGCACGCTGTCTCTCTATAATATCCCATATTTTCAAATATTATTATTATAATTATTTGGAATTATTGTGTGATTTTTATGTGAATTTTAGTGAATTATTTGGTAATTGAAGTGATGTTTTGACTGTTTATATGTGATATTATTTGAGTATTCTAATTTTTATATGTCCAGAATAAAATTTAGATAGTTGTGATATTTTTCTGGTAATTTTTGGATTGTTAGATGATTTTATAATGATTTATGTATTTATTATTTATTTTCTGAGTAATTACAAAATTATTTTATAAAGCCGGGAATCGTCCAACTTTAACTATTTTTACCTTTTTATAACACGATACTCTTCCGAAAACTCCTTCCTAACCTAATCTGGTAATTCCGGACATTTTCCGTGTTTTGACTTTTTCAATCCGGATTACGATTTGACCCGTACGTGTCCCGGCGCAAAATTTTCGATACGCAAGTCATTTTATAGATCGATAAAATCCATATTTTCAAAAGGCGAGATATTATCATCTTATTTTTGTATAAAGTATGTTACAGGAAGCTCTGTTTTGATAATTATCCAAATATGATGTTAAATTGTATCGTTATATAGTTACTTAGTGGCTAAGTAATCTATTTTCGGATCCAATATGTAATTATGATTCTGTATTATTAAGTAAAATATGAACATGGGTTCTGTCAACGGGTTATTACTGTGTTATTATGTATATGTGATTACTAGTGTGCATGATTGAATCGCGTGGTTAATTATTGGGTTGTATGATTTTATCTCACTTTTAAAAGTGATTTTTATCGCAGTTTTATTTGCCTAAATATTTGAAATGTCTCTAAAATTATTTTTATGGTTTTATAATTACAATAAATATTTTAGGAATTTTATAAAATTTAGAAATCAATATTTTAGTAATTATTTAGCCCTAAATGATTTTCTGATTACATTTATGTGTAAATTCAGTATTTAATTCGAGAATATTTCAGAAATTACGAAACTCATATTTTATTAAGTTTTTAATATTTTGAAAATTTTAAAATTATTAAGAAATTTTTTTGTATTAAATTCACCCGTACGTTTATCCGTTAAATTGTTAAATCCGGGTATATTACGTGTTTGAAAAATTCGTATTAAATTGTGAAACTTTTATTTTATGAACTTTGGAATATTTCGAGAATTTTGGTGTTTAATTGATGATTTTCCAGCTCATTTTCAACTGCAGCTTTGTTCGATAAAATGCATAAATCGAGTCAAATTCGGGCTTCCGGAGATTTTGGAGACGTGTCAAACCCTTATAAAAGAATTGGACACGTATCCATTTTATTTGATACATGTAATGCATAGGATTAAAAGAAAAAAAAAATAGTAAAAAAAAACCTCACCCCCACCCCCCTGTGACTGTCTCTCTCGACTTCCCTCTCCCTCCAATCTCGATCTCACCTCTCTCTGCAACTCTCTATCTCTCTCTTTCTTCACTCTCTTTCTCCCTCCTTTTCGTTTCCCTCTCTCTCTCCGCCTGCTATTTCTGCGGTTTCCGGCCGCCGCCCTTGTTTCTCCGGTGAGTTTAATCGCCGCCCTTTGTCATATTTTCCGGCGAGGGTTCGCCGCCTTTCCCGTGTCGCGCGTACTGTGCGCGTTAGTGTTATGTGTGTGCTTAAGTGTGTATATGTGTGCCCTGGGTGTGTGTTCGTGTTCGTTATTTCCGATTGTTAGTGGCCGCCTTCTGTTTCTTTCCCGGATGTGCTTTTGTTTCCGGTGAGGCGCGTGTGTTGTGCGCGTGTGTTTATCGGGTTAAAATTTTAATATATATATTTTGTTCATTTTGTATTCTGTAGGGAATTTATTTTGAGTAATTTCATGAAATAAAATTGTGTAAAAAAATAATTCGATTAATCGGTGAAACCCGCGATTTTGGAATCCGAATCGGTACCTCCGGGTTTTACTGCCGTCGGCGATGAGCCTCGGCGAGCCGACGGTGGACCGTGATGAATAAATTCCGAGTCCTATAATTATAAAACAATATTTAATATTTAATTCGTACAATTAATTTCGAAATGTAAATAGTTGGATATAATTGTTAAGGTCCGAATTGGAATTGCGAATTGGCGTTGTTAATTGAAGTTGGTGATTGGATTTTTGAATTGCGATTGACTGTGTTGTGATTGATTTGACGTCGGGATGTTCGATGGGTAGGCCGATAAACAAAGGAAACGCTGCCCGATTTTTGGGAAATTAATTCCGAACGAGAACGTAACCTGCGATTATCGGAGACGTCGAACGAGGATATATAATTAAATTTTTTTACGAAACCTAATTACGTGTTGGGACAAGATATTTTTATAAATCAACCGTTCGTCTGTTTAATAGGAAACAAAAGCCTCTAGACTCAGAAAAATATTATGCTTTCATTAAAAATACTTTCCAGACCTAAATCCTTTTGTTTCGAAAGGTCGCTTGTTTTACGAATCATTTTGAGTCGATTTTTGATCGATAAATCATATTTTTTACTCGATTTCAGTTTTAAATGTATTGAGTCGACCCCTTTTGACGAACCGAGTCATATGTGATATGAATTATGTGATACGTGAGTTATGTGCTTATGTGTTATATGAATTATGTGTGTATGTGGATCAAGAGTCCTGTGTTTGTCTATTATATTTATGTGTGGGCTATCGTATGGGTAGACGATAGGATTTTGACGCGCAGTTCGTCGAGTAATTATCGTTTAGACGATTAAAGTTCTATATTTTAATTATAGATGCGGATCTCTCGAGTTGATCGGGACAAGACGTTGGATAAAGAATGAGATGGAATGATATGGGATGTCTGGCTTCTAGCAATCGCAGGAGCAACATATTAGTGAAATGTTCAAAAGAAAGACGGTGATGTTTTGAAGCTTATTATGCAAGTATTGCTTTCCCTATTCAGTTGGTAATAGATAAATGTTTTACATATCGCTGAATTAAATGATTCTGTTTATGCAAGTATTCATCTGTTATTCTATGTTCTGAATAATCAAGTGATTTTACTTATCTAATTATCGGATTTATAAATGTTTTGGACTTCGAGAAAAATGATTTGTTACAAATATTCCTGCCCAAGTGAATGGGGGAATAAAATTATTTAGGATGTCGAAGGATTCGGCTCCTTTTTTAATAAAAAGGTTTTTAAGATTGGAATGGTTACTGGTTACAACATAGGTGATCGAGATATTGGTCCAGCTGTAATATATTTCAAGGCTAGTTATCCCTTTTCTGGCACCCTATAGGTACCGTATGTCTTCGGGATACGGGTAGTACCTATATTTATGATATGGCTACGGGATACCGGTGTTGTTTCGCGACTGATCATCGGGAACAGCATGAAATGTTATTGGTTCCAATCTAAATTGATATCTAAATTTCTTTATTATTTTGAGAATCACAGAATAAATGATTTATCAACTAATTCGGTTCTGGATTAAAAGTACTGATTCTGTTTTGGATTAAAAGTACTGATTCTGTTTTGGACTAAAAGTGAATTGTGGTTTTGATTCAATTTCTGATTTTATGCTGATACTTACGTTGTTGTTATATATCTAAGGTGGTATTGGTATAGATGATTGATGTTGACTTCAGTATGGAATGTTGTGAGCATCAAAGTTCGTATTGATATCTAATTTGATATGACAACAAAATAAGTATTAATTTCAAGATTTCGGTTTTGAGTAAAGTTTATGATTCAATCCATAATCATTTTTTCATGTTATTGTTGTTTACGATATTTCCGTAAACACTATTTTATGAGTTTTATTCTCGTCAAGATTCAAAGTATTGCTGAAGCCTTTTGCTTGAAAATATCAAAAAGAGTTTTATGATTCAGCAATTATGATTTTAAATGTTCTGCTCTGATGCAGATGTCGGTTTTATATCAAAACGACCCTATATATGTCATAATGATCTTGCTGAGCATTTCTTTCGCTCATACTTGTCTATTTTCAAATTTAACCTCCAGTGAGAATTAGCTTGCGCTATTTAGCTGCGTAATTCGAGGAAGCAAAGAAGAAGCTCTTGGAAGGTGGTTGGTCCAGGGTTTGTAGGCTAGTGTAAGTTTTATTGTATAAAGTTGTTTATATTATATTATAGTTGTGTATTTTATTTGGGCCTAATAAACTTCATTTCGAAGTTATACTAGTGGGTTTAGTTTTGAGATTGAGATTTGTTGAAAAGAGTTTTAAAAGAAAGAGAAAATTTATTTGTGGAATTTGGATATCTTGTTTCTAGAACTGTACCCTTAAAAGATCTTGGAGTAATTTGGGGTCATTTATGATAAATATCTTCCGCTGGCATTTAATTATTGATTAAATAAGTTAATTTGGATTGAGGTTTCATAGTGACGACCAAATCCTTTGACCCCGGATTTGGGGGCGTTACACTTTCTGTAGTTCTGGCGCGGCCGCGCGCTATCACAGCACGGGCGCACTGACATTCTGGAATTTCTTCTTCTGCTTGTTTTCTTGACTAGTTCGAGATGGCGTTCCACAAGAAAACTTCCTAGACACCCTCCTAACACCAATTTAGCACCAGATAAATATTAAACCTCTTGATTCCTTCAACTATGCCTGAAATGCAAAAACACTTCAAAAACGCATCAAATACACAAAATACTCGAGTACAAAGCACAAATTCAAGCCTTATAGGACGTTCTAAGTGGACATAAATGCCACTTAACACACCCCCAAACTTGAACCGATGCTTGTCCTCAAGCATAAACATACTCAAAGAACAAGAAATAAAAATGCATGAATGCAACTTTATAAATGCAACGATCCCTCAGAATAACTAAACCAACCGATGAACATCATCTCAACAAATGCAGTTATTCGCACTAAGATCAATCAAATCCCATAAATCAACTTACAAGCCAAAAACGTGCGTGTGTGCAAATGCTTAACAAATATACTATCGCAACTAGATCAATAATCATGACTCACTACTCACCAAGGCAATCACAAGGTTATAAAAAGAATAAATGTTAAACTCAAAATGACTGACTACACGTCAATTTTATTGGAGTTATTACACGGTTTCATGCTTTTATTCATAACACATAACAACACAAATATGCTTATTTGACCGTGCAATGAGTGAGGTCTACAAAAGACTTATGCAATAATACCCATATAGCGAGCGTTAGGTTAGTGTATCCCAAACTATAAAAGCCTTAGGTCAAACTGAGCTCAACTGAGCTCTCCCACCAGCATATGTCTGATGATCCGGACGGCCATCCGGCAAGTGGTCATAGGAGTAACCAAGCCCCTTCTCATCCGGCTTACCTCCTCCCCACGCCTACATCACTGCTATTGTTGAACTGTAAATCGGGGCACTAGGCATCCGTAGCTGCTCATGTGCGGGCCAATAAACTCCAACAGCCACACACAGCTTCATCATAATGGATGCATAAGGTATAGAACCCGTAGTTCTCCCTCGCAGAAACCTCAAAATACCCTGATAAATCACAGACCCGAGTGAACATAATCACCCTGCAGAATACCCCACAATAGCTTTGCCCGGTCCACCGTAACATCATGCACATGTGATAAAGGCGTAATATTATCACAAATAAAAGAGTTTCATGCATGGGCATACCTGTTCATGCACGAGGCAGGGAAAGTGGCATACACGTTCATTATAACGACTCGTGTATTTTTATTTTAATTCTATTTTATTTGGAAGTGTAATAAAGGTTTAAGTAAATAAATAAAATGTGTATAATGGTTTTTGGCAGCGGTTATTGATTATTATTTAATTAATTATGATTTGTTGATAAGTGGGATTGAATTGTAAGATTTATTAGTGAGTTACATGATTTATTTTGCTTGTAAAAGTGATTTTATGGTAATTTTAATTCCATAAATATTTGGGTTGTCTTTAAAATTGGTTTTCTAATTTTATAATTTCAATAATTATTTTTAGGACTTTATATAATTGAGAAATCAATATTTCGTTAATTATTTATTTTTAAATGATTTTCCAGAGTGTGTTAAATGCTAAAATCCATATTTAATTATGCGAATCTTTAAAAATTATGAAATTTATATTTTATTAAATTCGTATTATACGAAGAATTTTAAAATTATTTTGAAAATTTTTGGGATTTGTTTCACCGCGTGTCATTTCATTATTTGTTAAAAACTGGGTACCAAGAGTACCTTAAAAATTGTTTTAAAAATTTTTGAAATTATGTTTTTGTAAACTTCAGGAAATTTCTGAAATTTTAAGAGTATTTCGAGATTTTTCTGATACATTTAAATCGTATTCTGTTTCGTAAAAAATAAGAATTCGGGTTAAAAATCGAGCCCTTGAGTATTCAGGGATACGTGTTAACAACTTATATTAAGAAGTTAACACGTATCCAATTTTGCAGGACACGTGTTCACAACATCTTACATTCCCTCAACCTTATTCTTTTATCTCGGTTGTTTTTTTTTCTTTGCCCTGTGCTCTCGGCTTCTTCTTCTCCGATTCACTTCGTTTCCTTTCCGTTTTTCTTCTTCCTTTTTCCCGGTGATTCTCCGGCCTCCAGTTCCGGTAATTACTTCCGGTTCTTCTGTTCGATTTCCAGTCGATTCATTCCTTTATATATATTTATATGTGCGTGATTGTGTATGTATGTGTGAATATGTGTGTGTGTGAATATGTGTGTGTGTGAATGTGTGTGTGTGTTGGTGTGTGTGGGCGGCCGTGTGTAGCCGTGTTCCGGCCGCGGGTGTGGCGCTCCGTTCTGTTCTCTGTTGCTTGGTTTCTTTGTTGGGCCTTGCAGTTGAGTTGACTGTTGGGCTGGGCTTTGAAAGCAGTGGGCTAACTATTATAATTTTAATTACTATTTTCTTTTCTGCAGGAAAATAAATGATTAGTATTCGTGAAATTAAAAATTTCGTTGCGGGAAATAATATCAATCGGTATAATTTATTTGGGAACCCGTATCATATCGGGCGCCAATAAATTGTGCCGCCGTTGACGATGAACTTCGGTGAGTCGACGGTGGACGGTGATGACGATGTTCTGAGTCCTAAATTTTATAAATAAATAAAATGATTTTTCGTAAAATATTTTCGGACTTAAATAATTAATTGTGATTGGTATTGGAGTGTAAGTTGTATAAAAGGATAAAATAATATTGTGGATGGTTGAGAATTGTTGACGTCGATTACAATCGACGGGTAGTCTTATAAATAAAGAAGATGCTGCCAAAATTTCCTAAAAATATGTTCGAAAATATATATTTATGTGTCACCCTAACAATATTTCCGACTATGTGACTATGTGATTACGGGTTTGTGTGTATAATAATAATACGAGTTGGGTTGTCGGATTTGGGTTATTAGGATTTGAGGATATCAAGCATGTCGGCATAACTAATTAGGGTATTCTGTAATTGTATATCCCAATCGAGTCGTTCGAGGATCGAAGTCAACGTGAAAGCTATTAGGGTTTGTAAAGCATTGCAAGGCAAGTACCCCTGACCATTCTTTTATGGTTCAGTGTATATGGATAGCTAAATGTTTTATTCTCGTAAAGGAATAGAAATGTTTTAAGTTACGTATCCCCTGTAGTTATAAAATTTCTGTTTTCGAATTGTTTTGGGGAAAAGTAACTTCGAAAGGTACCTGTCTCAAATGAAATGATTTGCGAAACGGATTTTATATGTGTGCTGGCTAGATAAATGATTTTGAAAATGAGATAGGTACAAGTGTTTTTGAAAACTGGATAAAACGGTCAGATATGGGATACATTGGGGCCAGAGTAGGCCTATTGAGGTGGCGTAAGAGGCTAATTCAGTTACGCGCAATATAAAACCGATTAGTCCAGCAGGTCAGAGACCTAGCTAGTCTCTGTGTTCCGGAACAGGTGAATGGGATGGCAGTTAGAGCCGTCTGGTGTTGATAGCCTGATCAGCTGTCTTCACATATCCGCTATGTATCTGATTGGGATTTGTGAATTATATGAAAGCATGATTGATTGATACAGTGGTTTTATAAAATGGTTAGCATGCTAAAATTGGACTCTGGTATTACGCAGCACACTATAATGTTGATTTCACAAAGCATGCTAATTAGTGATATCCAGTTACTTTGATTATCATTATGAAATGTTGATATCGTGATTACAGCTTTGTTCCCATTATTGTTACTTTACTGTTTTAATCTATTATTCATATTTGGTACTACTGAGCGATTATGCTCACCCTTGCAAACTGTTATGTATATTTCGCAGATGCCTAGAAGATCAGTCAGACCGACCCGTGTTCCCGCCCCTATTGGACCTGGCTCCTCTGAGGTAGTTTGTATCAGACCATGAGGTCTGAAGAGTTGCTGAATAAAGTTGGTGTGTCTTAGATAGTGAATAAAGAGTTTGTATTATTGAGAACCTGAATTATACTTGAACCTAGATCGGATCTTGGTTTGGGGTTAAGTTAATATATTCTAATAATAATTATGTTGTTTATATTTTTAAAAATTGTGTTTAGTGACATCAACTCCTGACCCCGGGGGTTGAGGCCGTCACAGTTGGTATCAGAGCTACAGGTTCAAGTCCCTGATTCAGGTTAGGGATTGTGTCAAGTAGGTGATAACGTGAGTCTTTAAGTGTGAGTCAGCAACTCATATAGAGGAGAAAACCTTTAGAGTCAGTCGAGGGTTCCGACGGCGTTACCCTGGCATCTATTAAATGTTTTGATAGAAATTGCCTTGACCTGGTTGTGTCTTACCTGTATATTTGTTATGTTGGCGGTGGCCTATTGCGATTTCGAGTTCTCCATCTCGGGCTTCTGATTCGGATAGCTCATATACGGAGAAACCCCTTGATGCTGTTGCCGAGGAGACCCCTATGCCTCCTCCACCAGTTCCTTCTTATGTACCTCGAGACATTCCTGGATCTGGTCCTCGTCCCCGTTGGGTACGTAGGTCTGTGTCTGCTGTCAGGGATTTCCCTCCTGGCTGCGGTCCCAGTTCTTCCATGATGAGACCTCCGGCACCTCCTGTGGCCCCTAGTGGTATTTCTTCACCGATCCCTTATCATGTGCATAGGGCGGTGAATACTTCCTTTATCAGAGACCAGAGTCCAGAGTTTGCTGCCCAGTTGGACCAGGTACCTATTGCACCATTTCAGGGTATTTCTGCCCCTTCCCCTGAGGTGCGAGCCCGTGTGAGAGCACTGACCCAGATGGCTGTAGAGAGGGCTAGATCTGTTGACCGTTTCATTAGTTCAGAGTTCAGAGCTGTGCAGTATCAGGATCTAGTGAACTGGTTAGTGTTTGAGCTAGGTTCCATTGGTGGCAGTGGTAGAGACTAGACAAAGTTGCAGTAGAGGGATGCAGAGCTCAGAGTTGACTTTTAGGAGTTCTGTGGTTATTTACTTTGTATATGTACATTATGTTGCGATAGTTTGTAGTAGGCGAGGCTGTTATGACAGCCAATTTTGGTGTGTATTCGAATGGTTCTTTGTAGTTGGATTTTCAGTTGTACCGGTTGGATTCTGTTGGTTATTGTATTGTAGCTGCTTTATCTTGTTTTTCAGTTTTTATATATTGTGCGTTGCTATTATTGTTGTTATTGTTATTGTTGATTCTGTTGCTGGCATTTTTAGATTATAATCATTCACTCAGGATGGATCCAATTATAATGGGGGATGAGAATATTGTCTTAGTGGCAACGCTCTCCTGATGCATGAATATAAACTGCTAGAGCAATCCATTTTCATATATATATATGACTATTATGTTTCAGGAGATGCCACTAAAGAGAAATTCTCAGCCCAATAACGGATCTGTTGGGGATCCTTCCATGAGTGATTTGATGAACTTGTTGCGTCAGCAGACTGTACAGCTGGCCCAACAGTAACAACAATTCCAGCAGCAACAGCAACAATTGCAACAGCAACAACAACAGCAACAGCAGCTCATACAGCAACAACAACAAATCCAACGGCAGCAACTACAAATCCAACAGCAGCATGAGATGAGAGGGGCAAATCAAGGTGTTAGTTTTAAGTCTTTTCAAGCAGTAAAGCCCCCAGAGTTTAAAGGAGAAATATATCCTGTTGCTGCCAGGATATGGTTAAAGGAAATGGAAAAGGCGTTTACGCTCACTAAGGTGAGTGAGGATTTAAAGATTGATTATGCTAGTTATTTTCTGAGGAATGATTCGAATTATTGGTGGGAATCTACGCGAGCCCTAGAAGGAGAAGGTCCAGTTCCCTAGGCCAGATTTACAGAATTGTTTTTGGAAAAATACTTTCCAGCCTGTCTCCAAAGTCAAATGGAGATGGAATTTTTGGAGTTGAAACAAGGAAATAGGAGTGTTACGGAATACGAAGCGAAGTTTACGGAGTTGGCCCGTATAGCACCGGAATATGTAAGTTCAGAAGCCCAACGAGCGAAGCAGTTTCAACAAGGGTTGAAGCCAGAAATAAGAAGTGGAGTTGTAGCCTTACAACTCAAGACATATACTTCGGTAGTTCAGGCTGCCCTGGTGATAGAGAGTGATCAGAAGTTAGCTGCAAAGGAGCAGAGTGAGAAGAAGAGAAAATTTGAAAGTGGACCCGCTAGATCAGAATCAGGAATAGCGAGTCGGAAGTTTCAGCATTGGTTCGGTAGAAATAAGAATAAAAAGTTTAAAGGGCAAAACTTTCCCCAAGTTAATCCCGGTACAACATCAGCTAACTCTGCCCCGACGAGGATGAGTAAGCCAATGGTTGATTGTAAGACATGTGGGAAAAAGCACAGTGGACAGTGCCGAGAGAATGTTAATTGTTTTAAGTGTGGACAGAAAGGTCACTATTCCACGGAGTGTAAGACTGAGATTCAAGGAGTTACTTGTTTTAGTTGCGGCAAAGTGGGACACATAGCTAGGAATTGCAAGTCAGTGACTCAAGGTAATGCGGGAAGGAGTGTGTCTCAAGGACCAGCAACCAGTACTGCGAGAGCTAGGACTTTTAAGATGACCCGGAAGTCTCCAGTTCATGATTCTGATGTGGATGCAGGTACGTTTATTCTTAATTCCGTACCTGTTAACGTTTTGTTTGATTCAGGAGCGTCCAAATCTTTTATATCTGTCAATTGTGCGAATAAGATGCAATTGATGCTAGAAGACTTAGATGAACCCTTAACTATAGAAGTGGCTAATAAAGATAAAATACCTGTAAAACAATTTTTTCCTAGTTGTTCCCTAGAGATTTCGGGGTATATGTTCCCTATTGACTTAATACCTTTCGAGTTGGGAGA
Source organism: Apium graveolens (assembly GCF_009905375.1). NCBI lineage: Eukaryota > Viridiplantae > Streptophyta > Magnoliopsida > Apiales > Apiaceae > Apium > Apium graveolens. Next base: position 156,721,110 of record NC_133652.1, read on the forward strand.
CTTTGATATTATTTTAGGTATGGATTGGTTATCTCGATATAGGGCAAATATTGATTGTAAGAAAAAGAGAGTTGTTCTGTACACCTCAAATAATAGAAGGATCAGTTACCAAGGGCAGAGGCAAGATAATAAGTTTTTCTCAGTAATGCAAGCAAGAAAATTGCTGAGACAAGGATGTGAAGCGTACTTAGCTCATGTAGTGGATACGAAGAAAGAGACCCCTATTTTGGATGACATCCCTGTAGTAAGAAAATTCCCTGATGTTTTTCCAGAAGAATTACCAGGATTGCCACCTGATCGTGAGATAGAGTTTTCCATTGATTTGATACTTGGAGCTGAACCAGTTTCTAAGGCTCCATACAGAATGGCCCCGATTGAAATGAAATAATTGGCTAAGCAACTTCAGGAGTTATTGGATAAAGGAGTTATTCGACCCAGTGTTATTTGTGAAGAAAAAGGATGGAAGTATGAGGTTGTGTATTGATTATAGAGAGCTGAATAAGTTGACGATAAAGAATAAATATCCCTTGCCGCGGATCGATGATTTGTTTGACCAGCTTAAGGGAGCATGTTACTTTTCAAAGATTGATTTAAGGTCCGTCTACCATCAATTGAAGATAAAGCCCGAGGATATCCCCAAGACTGCATTTCGAACAAGGTATGGCCATTACGAGTTTCTAGTAATGTCGTTTGGATTGACGAATGTGCCAACAGCTTTCATGGATTTGATGAATAGGGTATACAAGGAGTATCTGGATAAGTTTATTATTGTATTTATTGATGACATCCTCATATACTCAAAGAATCCAGAAGATCACGCGGTACATCTACAGATTGCCCTTCAAAAGTTAGGAGAAAAGCAATTGTATGCTAAGTTTTCTAAGTGTGAGTTTTGGCTGACGGAGGTACAGTTTCTTGGACATGTGGTGAGTAAGGAAGGTATCAAAGTAGACCCGGTAAAGATTGAAGCCGTATCCAAATGGGAGCAACCGAAGACACCCACGGAAATAAGAAGTTTTCTTGGATTAGCAGGATATTATCGAAAGTTTGTGAAGGATTTCTCAAAGATTGCATCCCCATTAACTAAGTTGACCAGGAAAAATGAGAAGTTTGTTTGGACGGAAAAGTGTGAAGAGAGTTTCCAGGAGTTAAAGCGAAGATTAGTGACGGCTCCAGTGTTAGCATTGCCAGATGAGACGGGAAACTTTGTAATTTATAGTGATGCTTCTCTGAAAGAATTGGGATGTGTGTTAATGCAGCATGACAAAGTGATTGCGTATGCCTCCAGACAACTAAAACCTCACGAACAAAAATATCCAGTTCATGACCTTGAATTGGCGGCTATAGTATTTGCTTTAAAGTTATGGCGTCACTACTTGTATGGAGAGAAATGTGATATTTACACCGATCATAAGAGCCTGAAGTACATATTCACGTAGAAAGATCTGAACATGAGACAGAGAAGATGGTTGGAGTTGATAAAGGACTATGATTGTTCAATTAATTATCACCCAGGTAAAGCCAATGTAATGGCTGATGCCTTGAGTAGAAAGGAAAGGCTGAATATGATTAAGATTGCGGAAGAGTTGGTGCAAGATTTAGAAAGAATGGAAATTGAAGTTCGAGTACCAAATGAAAGTCAGGAGCAGCTATATGAAGTTACTTTCCAGCCAGCATTGATGGAAAAGATCAAAAGGTGTCAAGAAGGAGTTATGGAACAAGAGTTGGATACTTTGACAGGAGAAGAGCTGTGTACTCAAAAAGATAGTCAAGGTTTGTATAGATTTTCGTCCAGAGTTGGGATTCCTAATGTAACAGAGTTGAAGAATGAGGTATTGCAGGAAGCACACAACTCTAGGTTTTCTATCCACCCTGGTAGTACCAAGATGTACCAGGATTTGAAGAGAAATTTTTGGTGGCCAGGAATGAAGAAAGATATTGCCAATTGGGTAAGTAAATGTCACGTGTGTCAGACGGTGAAAGTAGAGCATCAACGACCGAGTGGATTGTTACAACCTTTGGAGATTCCCCAATGGAAATGGGAAGACATTGCTATGGATTTTGTCGTAGGATTGCCAAAGACGAGAGCGAATCATGATGCTATTTGGGTAATCATTGATAGATTGACTAAGTCGGCGCATTTTCTTCCGATTAATGAAAGGTATTCATTGGAAAAGTTAGTTAAGTTATACTTGGATGAGATAGTTACCAAAAATGGAGTTCCTGTTTCTATAGTGTCGGATCGAGACCCGAGATTTAATTCCAGGTTCTAGACTAAATTCCAAGAGTGCCTAGGAATGAAATTGAATATGAGCACTGCTTATCATCCTCAAACGGATGGCCAAAGTGAGAGGACAATTCAGACCATAGAGGATATGTTGAGAGTCTGTGTTCTAGATTTTAAGGGTAATTGGGATGAACACCTACCTTTGAATGAGTTCTCATATAATAACAGCTACCATGCCAGTATAGGGATGCCACCTTATGAAGCTTTGTATGGACGAAAGTGTAGGTCACCATTGTACTGGGATGAGGTAGGAGAAAAGAAAGTGTTAGGCCCTGAGTTGGTTCAGCAGACTAGAGATGCTATAGTGTTGATTCGGAAAAGATTGGAAGCAGCTCAAGATAGACAAAGAAAATAAGCAGATTTGCATAGGAAAGACATGGACTTTGAGATAGGAGCTTTGGTGTTACTAAAAGTATCGCCTTGGAAAGGGTTAGTATGATTTGGTCAGAAAGGTAAACTTAGCCCTAGATTCATAGGACCCTTTGAGGTTTTGAAGAAAGTAGGAAAGGTCGCTTATTAGGTAGCGTTACCACCACAGTGGCAGCACATTCATAATGTGTTCCACGTGTCTATGTTGAAGCCCTATGTCCCTAATTCGAATCAAGTCATAGAATATGAACCGATTGAACTTCAACCAGATTTATCCTATGTAGAACAACCAGTTCAAATCCTAGACCGTAAGGAACGAGTCCTCAGGAATAAATCAGTTCCTATAGTAAAAGTTTTATGGAGAAATTCTCGAGTAGAAGAGTCTACTTGGGAATTGGAGTCAGACATGCGTGATAAATATCCTTATTTGTTTAGTTAAATTAGATTTTGGGACATAATCTTTTTAAGGAGGAAGGAATATAATGACTCGTGTATTTTTATTTTAATTCTATTTTATTTGGAAGTGTAATAAAGGTTTAAGTAAATAAATAAAATGTGTATAATGGTTTTTGGCAGCGGTTATTGATTATTATTTAATTAATTATGATTTGTTGATAAGTGGGATTGAATTGTGAGATTTATTAGTGAGTTACATGATTTATTTTGCTTGTAAAAGTGATTTTATGGTAATTTTAATTCCATAAATATTTGGGTTATCTTTAAAATTGGTTTTCTAATTTTATAATTTCAATAATTATTTTTAGGACTTTATATAATTGAGAAATCAATATTTCGTTAATTATTCATTTTTAAATGATTTTCTGAGTGTGTTAAATGCTAAAATCCATATTTAATTATGGGAATCTTTAAAAATTATGAAATTTATATTTTATTAAATTCATATTATACGAAGAATTTTAAAATTATTTTGAAAATTTTTGGGATTTGTTTCACCGCGTGTCATTTCATTATTTGTTAAAAACTGGGTACCAAGAGTACCTTAAGAATTGTTTTAAAAATTTTTGAAATTATGTTTTTGTAAACTTCGGGAAATTTCAGAAATTTTTAGAGTATTTCGAGATTTTTCTGATACATTTAAATCGTATTCTGTTTCGTAAAAAATAAGAATTCGGGTCAAAAATCGAGCCCCTGAGTATTCAGGGATACGTGTTAACAACTTATATTAAGAAGTTAACACGTATCCAATTTTGCAGGACACGTGTTCACAGCATCTTACACCCCCTCAACCTTATTCTTTTATCTCGGTTGTTTTTTTTCTTTGCCATGTGCTCTCGGCTTCTTCTTCTCCGATTCACTTTGTTTCCTTTCCGTTTTTCTTCTTCCTTTTTCCCGGTGATTCTCCGGCCTCCAGTTCCGGTAATTACTTCCGGTTCTTCTGTTCGATTTCCAGTCGATTCATTCCTTTATATATATATATGTGTGCGTAATTGTGTAAGTATGTGTAAATATGTGTGTGTGTGTGTGAATATGTGCGTGTGTGTGAATGTGTGTGTGTGTGTTGGTGTGTTGGTGTGTGTGGGCGGCCGTGTGTTGCCGTGTTCCGGCCGCGGGTGTGGCGCTCTGTTCTATTCTCTGTTGCTTGGTTTCTTTGTTGGGCCTTGCAGTTGAGTTGACTGTTGGGCTGGGCTTTGAAAGCAGTGGGCTAACTGTTATAGTTTTAATTACTATTTTTTTTCTGCAGGAAAATAAATGATTAGTATTCCTGAAATTAAAACTTTCGTTGCGGGAAATAATATTAATCGGTATAATTTATTTGGGAACCCGTATCATATCGGGCGCCAATAAATTGTGCCGCCGTTGACGATGAACTTCGGTGAGTCGACGGTGGACGGTGATGACGATGTTCTGAGTCCTAAATTTTATAAATAAATAAAATGATTTTTCGTAAAATATTTTCGGACTTAAATAATTAATTGTGATTGGTATTGGAGTGTAAGTTGTATAAAAGGATAAAATAATATTGTGGATGGTTGAGAATCGTTGACGTCGATTGCAATCGACGGGTAGTATTATAAATAAAGAAGATGCTGCCAAAATTTCCTAAAAATATGTTCGAAAATATATATTTATGTGTCACCCTAACAATATTTCCGACTATGTGACTATGTGATTACGGGTTTGTGTGTATAATAATAATACGAGTCGGGTTGTCGGATTTGGGTTATTAGGATTTGATGATATCAAGCATGTCGGCATAACTAATTAGGGTATTCTGTAATTGTAGATCCTAATCGAGTCGTTCCAGGATCGAAGTCAACGTGAAAGCTATTAGGGTTTGTAAAGCATTGCAAGGCAAATACCCCTGACCATTCTTTTATGGTTTAGTGTATATGGATAGCTAAATGTTTTATTCTCGTAAAGGAACATAAATGTTTTAAGTTACGTATCCCCTGTAGTTATAAAATTTCTGTTTTCGAATTGTTTTGGGGAAAAGTAACTTCGAAAGGTACCTGTCTCAAATGAAATGATTTGCGAAACAGATTTTATATGTGTGCTGGCTAGATAAATGATTTTGAAAATGAGCTACGTACAAGTGTTTTTGAAAACTGGATAAAACGGTCAGATATGGGATACATTGGGGCCAGAGTAAGCCTATTGAGGTGGCGTAAGAGGCTAATTCGGTTGCGCGCAATATAAAACCGATTAGTCCAGCAGGTCAGAGACCTAGCTAGTCTCTGTGTTCCGGAACAGGTAAATGGGATGGCAGTTAGAGCCGTCTGGTGTTGATAGCCTGATCAGCTGTCTTCACATATCCGCTATGTATCTGATTAGGATTTATGAATTATATGAAAGCATGATTGATTGATACAGCGGTTTTATAAAATGGTTAGCATGCTGAAATTGGACTCTGGTATTACGCAGCATACTATAATGTTGATTTCACAAAGCATGCTAATTAGTGATATCCAGTTACTTTGATTATCATTATGAAATGTTGATATCGTGACTACAGCTCTGTTCCCATTATTGTTACTTTACTATTTTAATCTGTTATTCATATTTGGTACTGCTGAGCGATTATGCTCACCCTTGCAAACTGTTATGTATATTTCGCAGATGCCTAGAAGATCAGTCAGACCGACCCGTGTTCCCCCCCTATTGGACCTGGCTCCTCTAAGGTAGTTTGTATCAGACCATGAGGTCAGAAGAGTTGCTGAATAAAGTTGGTGTGTCTTAGATAGTGAATAAAGAGTTTGTATTATTGAGAACCTGAATTATACTTGAACCTGGATCAGATCTTGGTTTGGGGTCAAGTTAATATATTCTAATAATAATTCTGTTGTTTATATTTTTAGAAATTGTGTTTAGTGACGTCAACTCCTGACCCCGGGGGTTGAGGCCGTCACATTCGTGCCCCTCTAGAACTTCTAGCGAGTCTCAGGAATACACAACATAGCAACAATCAAATCCAAGTTAAAATCCTCGCCGATCTTCATCACTCAATCATCCTGACCCGGCTGTCTCTCGGGCTGATTTATCACCCGACGAATAGCCTTAGCACTGTAATCCATAGTCAACCCCCTCACTAAAGTAAAACCATTCTTATCCGCCTTCACGTTCACGTAAAACTCATGAACCACACTCATGGGCACAACACCGGGTGTCTCACAAAAAGTGACCCAACCCATCTCCAAAATCATCTCAAGCAACTTACCATCCCTCGTCGATGGTAGAAATCATCTCTCCTTGGTTATCGGCTTCGACAGTAACCTCGTATACTCCGCTTCAGCCTCCAGAGTAGAAAACCTTGGCCTTACACCCCCAACACAAGAAGAATCGACGGTGCGGCTGCTAACTTGGGTTCTTTGTCTCTTGGGTGCCATTGAATTCGAATAAGTTTGAGAGAAAAGATGTGTGTAAGAGATATTTGTGTATTTGAGAATTGAGAAGTGATGGAGAAGATTGTGTATAAGTGTGTGTATATATAGGGTTTAGGGATTATAGTTAGTTTAAGAAAAGAAGTGGGAATTGATTATAGGAATAATGGGAGTAATGAGAGTAATGGGGTGATTGAAATTGATTTGGAGAGGGAAATATGGAAGGTGGGAGAGGGAAATTCGGCTGTGATGTGATTTTGTTTTTGAATTTTTGATTTTTTTATTTTTTTCAGGTTCAGGGAGCCAGCGCGGCGGCCCCGCCTGGCAGCGTAGGCGCGCCGTGCTTCTGGAAAACCGGCACGGCCGCCCCGCATCCCAGCGCAGGAGCGCCGTGCTACTATACTTTCAGCGCGGCCGCCCCACTTCTCAGCGTGGGCGTGCTGTGCTACTGTAGTTGACACTGAATTTTTTTCCTTTTTATGATTTTTTTTATCTTTTCTTTTTGTTTTCTTCTTCCACTCTACTAATGTACAACAAACTTGGGTTTCCTCCCAAGAAGCGCTTGGTTTACGTCGTTAGCTTGACGTAGAATCTTGAGATTAAGTTGACAATAAAATGGCACTAACCACCTTACAGTTTTCCGTATCCCCATAGTAATGCTTCAACCTCTGTCCATTCACCTTGAGTACTTGGCCTGGATCATTCTCAAAAATCTCCACCACTCCATGTGGAAACACAGTTTTGATAACAAACGGCCCTGACCATCTTGACTTTAATTTTCCAGGAAACAAACGGAGACGAGAGTTAAACAAAAGAACTTGTTGCCCCGGCACAAATGATTTGAGCACAAGACCCCTATTGTGCCACCTCTTGACTTTCTCCTTATACATTTTATTGTTCTCATATGCTTGAATTCGAAACTCATTGAGTTTATTCAATTAAAGCATCCTCTTATTTCCAGCTGCATCCATATCAAGGTTCAACTTCTTCAAAGCCCAATATGCTTTGTGCTTGAGCTCCACCGGCATATGACAAACTTTACCATAAACCAACTGAAATGGTGACATGCCTAACTGAGTCTTATATGCTATTCAATATGCCCAAACAACTTCATCTAGCTTCAAAGACCATTCCTTCCTTGATGGAAATACAACTTTCTCTAGAATACGCTTGATCTCTCTGTTAGACACCTCAGCTTGACCATTAGTCTGAGGATGGTAGGCTGTAGCAATGTGATGATTCACACTATATCGTTGCATCATAGTAGTGAACTTGCGATTACAGAAATACGATCCCTCATCATTGATTTTGACTCTTGGAGTCCCAAATCTTGTGAACATCTGCTTATGAAGAAAATTTAGCACTACCTTTTCATCATTCGTCGGCAAAGCCTTGATTTCCACCCATTTCGAGACATAATCAACCGCCAACAAGATGTACTAATTATTAATAGATGAGATAAATGGCCACATGAAGTCAATTCCCCATAAATCGAAGACCTCAACCTCGAAAAGCACATTAAGAGGAATCCCATCCCTCTTGGACATATTACCCACACGCTGGCAGCGATCACACTTCAAAATGAACCGATGCACATGCTTAAACAATATAGGCCAGAAGAATCCCGCTTGAAGGATACGAGTTGCTGTCTTCTCTCCACCATAGTGGCCTTCATAAACAGTCGAATGACAGTCTCGCAAGATACCCTCCGTTTCACTGTACGGAATAATCTCCTGATGATTTGGTCAGCTCCTTGCCTAAACAAAAATGGATCATCCCACATGTACCACTTCACCTCATGAAGAAACTTCTTCCTTTGAGCAGAAGATAGTTTTGGAGGCATAATATTGCTCATAAGATAGTTCACAATGTCTGCGAACCATGATTCTTCCTCTTGCACCCCAAACAACTGCTCATCGGGAAAAGACTCATTAATCAATGTCTTATCCTGTGAATTTGTACTCGGATCTTCTAACCGAGATAGGTGATCAGCGACTTGATTCTCAGTACATTTCCTATCCTTAATCTCCAACTCAAACTCTTGAAGTAAAAGAACCCATCGAATCAATCTAGGCTTCAAGTCCTTCTTCGAGACGAGATAGCGAATAGCAGCATGATCAGTGAAAACTGTCACCTTCGTCCCAAGCAAATAAGATTGAAACTTCTCAAAACCGTAGAAAATGGCTAAGAGTTCTTTTTCAGTAGTAGTAAAGTTCAATTGAGCACCATTGAGGGTCTTACTAGCATAGTAGACCACATGTAATATAGTGTTCTTCTTCTTCTTCCCAAGAACTGCTCCAACTGCACAGTCACTTGCATCGCACATCATTTCAAAAGGTTCATTCCAATAAGGTACAGTTATGATAGGTGCCATGATTAAACTCTTCTTTAAGATCTCAAAAGCAGCTAGGCACTCGTCATCAAAATTAAAAGGGACATCTTTCTCTAAAATATTGCACATGGATATAGATATTTTAGAGAAGTCCTTGATGAAACGCCGATAGAAACCCGCATGGCTAAGAAAGATGCGGACTCCCTTAACAGAAATTGGTGGAGGAAAGTTTTTAATGACCCCCACCTTGGCTTTATCCACCTCAAGACGTTTACTAGAGACCTTGTTCCAAAGAATGATACCATGTTGGCTAAGAAAGATGCGAACTCCCTTAACAAAAATTGGTGGAGGAAAGTTTTCAATGACCCTCACCTTGGCTTTATCCACCTCAAGACCTTTACTAGAGACCTTGTTCCAAAGAATGATACCATGTTGCACCATAAACTGATATTTCTCCCAGTTGAGAACCATATTGGTCTCAACATACCTTTTAAAAATGGCGCCAAGATTTTTACAAGCACTCGTCAAAAGAATCGCCGAACAGAGAGAAATCGTCCATAAACACCTCCACATTCTGACCAATCATGTCAAAGAAGATAGCCATCATGCATCTCTGAAATGTGGCATGTGCACCACACAAACCAAAAGAAACTCTTCTGAAGGCAAAAGTACCAAACATACAAGTGAAGGTAGTCTTTTCCTGATCCTCTGGGGCGATACAAATCTGATTATAACCCGAATAGCCATCCAGAAGACAATAGTACTCATGCCCAGCCAACCTGTCAAGTATCTGATCAATAAAAGGAAGAGGGAAGTGATCCTTCCTTGTAGCTTTGTTGAGCTTCCTGTAATCCATGCAAACTCTCCACCCCGTGACTGTTCGAGTATGAATGAGCTCATTCATCTAGAGCTCATTCTTCTCATTAGCAACAACTGTGATGCCTCTTTTTTTAGCATACACTGAACTGGACTCACCCAAGAACTGTCATAAATAGGGTAGATGATCCCTGCATCTAGCCATTTGAGAATTTCCTTCTTCACAACTTCTTTCATGATCGGATTAAGCCTTCTCTGTTGTTCAACAGTCGGTTTACTTCCTTCCTCAAGCTGAATTTTATGCATACAATAAGAAGAGCTGATTTCCTTGATATCTGCTATAGTCCATCCAATTGCCGATTTGAACTCTCTCAAAATCCTCAAGAGCTTTTCCTCATCACTACCTCAAAGGTCAGATACAAGAATAACAGGAAAAGTGGATGCATCACCTAAAAACGTATACCATACCTCAAGTGTTCAGGCAATGGTTTAAGCTCGAGTGTAGAAGCTTCCTCGATAGATGGCTTGAGGTGCTTTGGAGAATTTTTTAGCTCTTCCAGTCCAAGAGATTCAAACGGCATATCCAGCCTTCGCTTCCAAGGAGAAGCATTCAAATACTGCAACTGCCCATCACCTTCGTCATCTTCACTATCTGAATTCCCCAACAAGGCCTTCTCCAGTTCTGAAGTAACCACATAATCGACCAATTCCACTTTTAAGCACTCCTCATTATCAGTAGGGAATTTCATGGCATTGAACACATTAAAAGTCACATCGTGATCCAGTACTCGCATAGTGAGCTCACCATTCTGCATATCAATCAAGGTTCGGCCCGTAGCCAAGAATGGTCTTCCCAAGATTATGGGAATCTTCTTATCATCCTCAAAATCAAGAATTACAAAATAAACAGGAAAGATGAGTTTATCCACCTTGACCAAGACATCCTCCACAATGCCTCATGGATATGTAATAGAACGAACAGCCAACTGCAAGGTCATATAAGTAGGATTTGCATCAGGTAAGTCCAACTTCTTGAAGATAGAAAAAGGCATCAAATTGATGTTAACTCCTAAGTCACACAAGCATTTGTCGAATGACACTTTTCTGATGGTGCAAGGAATAGTGAAGCTTCCAGGATCTTTAAGCTTCAGAGGCAACTTCTGTTGCAGCACGACACTATATTCCTCCGTGAGAGCAACTGTCTCTATTTCATCGAGCTTCACTTTCTGAGAGAGAATACCTTTCATAAACTTCGCATAGCTAGGCATATGTTCAAGAGCTTCAGTGAAAGGTATGTTGATATGAAGTTTCTTGAACACCTCCAGAAACTTCGCAAACTGCTTATCCAACTTCTGCAGCCTCTTAGGAAAAGGAGGTGGAGGATAGATCTGTTTCTCCCCTGTATTACCCTCAGGAAGAGTGTGTTCCACAGTTTTCTTCCTTGGTTCCACTTCTGCTTTCTTTGGCACTTCTTCTTCAGCCACATCTTCAGATTCTGGAACTTGAGCTTTTTCTTGGCTTTCAACCTTCCCAGACCTCTATGTAATTGCCTTAACCTGCTCTTTTGCTTCCTTCTTTCCTGGCACTTCAGTGTCACAAGGAAGTGTACCAAGTTATTGATTCAGCAAGGCATTGGCAATCTTCCCAATTTGATTTTCCAAGGTCTTAATAGAAACCGCTTGGCTCTTGCACATGAGCCTCAACTCCTCCAATTCAGATTTTTCATTAGATTATTATAGTTGGAGTTGTTGTCTTGGTGCATATTGCGGTTGCTGAAAACCAGGAGGGTTGTATTACTTTTCTACATACTGCTGATAAGGCTGCTGCACCGTATTCTGAGTGTTGCTCCAGCTAAAGTTAGGATGATTGTGGTTGCTTGGATGATAGGTGGCTGGAATTGGTTATTGCGACCTCTGAAAGTTGCTCACGAACTGAGCTGATTCACTTGAAATAGCACAATGCTCTGTCTTATGCGCACCAACACAGAGTTCATAGACACTAGTGATCTGATTAACTCCATAATTAGCCAAAGAATCCACCTTCATCGTCAAGGCCTTAAGCTGAGCAGCTATAGCAGTCTCTGCATCTACCTCTAGAATTCCTGCTACTTTGCCTTGAGTTAGTCTCTGAGAAGGATTTTGGTATTCATTAGCAGCCATCAGTTCAATCAAATCATAAGCTTCATCGTAGCTCTTAGCCCATAAGGCTCCACCTGATGCTGCATCAAGTATGGGTCTAGAAGTTGCACTCAACCCATTATTAAAGCAGTTAATGATCATCCGGTCAGGCATCCCATAACGAGGACACTTCCTAAGCATCTCCTTATAATGATCCCAAGCTTCACACAAAGATTCTCCCGATTGTTGTGTAAATTGAGTAAGAGCATTCCTGATTGCATCTGTCTTCGCCATAGGGAAGAATTTAGTGAGAAACTTCTGAGCAAGATCTTCCCACTTGGTGATAGATCCTGGTGGTAGAGAATGCAACCGGCACTTAGCTTTATCCCTCAGAGAGAATGAGAAAAGCCTCAATTTAATAGCATCTTCAGAAACATTGATGAATTTGAAAGTGTCACATATCTCGATGAAATCTCTAATATGCATGTTGGGATCTTCAGTCGGAGAACCCCCAAACTTGATTGAGTTCTGCACCATCTGAATCGTGCTAGCCTTGATTTTAAAAGTGTTAGCTGTGATGGCTGGTCTGACAATGCTAGACTGAATATCATTGATTTTCGGTTGAGAGTGGTCCATTAAAGCCTTTGTATTTACTTTTGGTTCACCCATCATGACAAGAGCTTCTTCTTCAACTTTCACTTCTTCTAAAAGAACTTCTTCCTCTACTAAAACTTCTTCATCCGCTTTATCCAGTGTTCTCTTTTGAGAACGAGAACGCGTTTGCATAAACGCTCTCTAGAGTACCTGAAAATGCAACAAGTAAAAAAGTAAGTAAAATATCCGAATCAGTGAACTTTAACGACCATTGATGTCAAGCACATAAACTAAAAATTAACACCAAGTCCCCGGCAGCGGCGGCAAAAACTTGTTAGGACGAAAAAACGCGTTAATATTCATGCAATTATACGCGATCATAAGTAATATAGAATTAATTCTAGTTCGTTCCATCAGAGGCTGGTTTAGGTTAATTTCAATCAATGTACTTATGCGACAATGGTATGGTTATTATTCAATGCTAAGATGATAACAAGTTGAGATTATTTATAACTACAAGATTAACTAAGAGGTTATACTAACTAATATTAACTAAGAGAATTAAGGTTAATTTACTATATAAGACAAACAAGGGATTCTAACTTCATTACTACTTCATTCAACAGCCTTTTTGTTCTTAACCTTAGCATGTAATGGTGATAAAAACTAATCAGATAACACGAAACTAGTAGACGCCAACTTTCGTTGTACGAATACCCTACTACCATACATCCATAAAAGAGATAGAAGCTGAATAGACACCAATTATATTGAGACCCTATGTGTCTATAGAATTTGACAATATAACGGTTTAATGCACAAGTTATCTATCATGATTACATAGGGAAAGTAAGATGGTTAAAATTACCTACGAATCATGCATAAAAAACACATGAACCTATGCTAGCATGGCAAGTTCTAAACCCCTATATTCACTTTCGCTTCAATAGAGATTAACACGCTATCTTATAAGTTTGCGATGCTCATAAGACGAATAAGCACAACCAATACTAGGATGTCATACAATCACTACACACTAAGGTATTGAAACACATTAACTATTGAAATCCATAAGTAAATCCGCTAGAACCCCACAATAACGATTAGCCCATAACCGAACTCATCATCACCGTGGGTCCCAATGAAAGCATGGTATACCTGTTTACTATACCTGTTTTATCTTACTACACCAGTTATGAACTCTTGTGATAACATGTATTCTTTTACCATTAACTGTTTACATTCTGTAAAGAAGCATACAATTTACTTAGTTCAATGATTGAAAATATTTTCAAAGAGAGATGTTTCTGTTTTATAAAAATAAGTTGTTTGATTTTTTACAGATAATGCCTCCCAGAAGAAACACCTGTGCTACCAACCAAAATGAAGAAAACAATAACAACAACAACAATACCCAAGACAGCAATAACCAGAATGTGAATCCAGGTCCCATGGACTCAACTGTAGCCCAGATTCTTCAGATCTTGGCCCAACAGACAGTCCACCTGACTCAACAACAGCAGAGGCAGACTAACCCTCAGGTAACCTTTAAGACCTTTCAGGCGGTGAATCCACCAGATTTTAAAGGTTCTGTAGATCCGATTGAGGCAAGGGTCTAGCTGAAAGATATTGAGAAGGCATTTGCCTTAGTTAAGGTGAAAGAGGAGCAGAGGACTGAGTTTGCGAGTTACTACCTGAAGAATGAAGCCACCTACTGGTGGGAAACTGTTAAAGTGTTGGAAGGTATAAATGAGATTACGTGGGAGAGATTCAAGGAATTGTTTTTAGAGAAGTATTTCCCTCAATTTTTTCAGGACCAAATGGAATTGAAATTTCTGGAGTTAAAGCAGGGGAATATATCAGTGGTGGATTACGAAAGTAAGTTCGAGGAATTGTCTAGGTTTGTGCCATCCTATGTGGACACTGATAGGAAGAAGGTTAAGAGGTTTCAGCAAGGACTCAAGCCATGGATCCGAGGGAAGGTAGCCATATTTGAATTGGACACGTATGCGGGAGTTGTGCAGAAAGCTATGATTGCAGAAACAGAAAGTGAAATGTCTCATAAAGAGAAGGAAGGTAAGAAGAAGAAGTTTGAAGGGAGTGAAGGACAATCTCAAATAGGGAAGTTTCTAAATTTTAATCAGAGGAAAGGCAAGTTCCAGCCCGGAAGGAACTTCAACAGGAAGAATACAAGAAATGGAGGCCAAGGTAACCGTCCAGCCATGGGAAACCAGCCAGCTCAGCAGAGGCCAGCTATACCAGATTGTCAAGTCTGCGGGAAGAAGCATGGCGTAGTTTGCAACAAGTTGAATGTGGTCTGCTACAGATGCAACCAGAGGGGCACTATTCAAGGGAGTGTCGTAATCAACTAGCCAGGGAACCAACCAATAAGGATCAGCCTACCAAGAATCAGGCAGGAAAAGTTCCAGCAATTGGGTATACCTGTTTCAAGTGCGGAAAGCCAGGACACATAGCAAGGGATTGCAAGGCACCAGTTCCAATCAATAATACACTGTGAATCATCGGAGCCCCTCCAGTAGTCAATAAACCTCCCAGAGCTAGAGTTTATGACATGTCTGTGAAAGATGCTATTATGGACACTGATGTTGTGGCAGGTACGCTTATTGTGAATTCTTTATGTGTAAAGGTGCTAGTGGAATCGGGAGCAACTCGATCATTTATTTCTTAAGATTTGGTTGATAAGCTGAATTGCCCAATTGAATTGCTAAGTGAAAATTATGATGGTAGAATTAGCAAATCAGGAGCGTATACATGTTAACAAAGTGTGTAAGAGCTATGAGATTGAGATTTTTGGCAATAAGTTCAACGCTAACTTAATACCATTTAAGTTAGGAGAGTTTGACATTATTCTAGGAATGGACTGGCTATCTAAGAATGATGCTCATATAGACTGTCGTAATAAGAAGGTAATCTTGAAGACGCTAGACGAGAAAGCGATGACGTTTAAAGGCCAGAAGCAAGCAAAGAAGTTCTTGACGATAATTCAAGCCAAGAAGCTACTACAACAAGGATGCAAGCACTTCATTGCGTATGTGATAGATAGAAGTCAGGAACCAACAAAACTGGAAGAAATTCTAGTGGTAAATGAATTCCCAGACGTGTTTCCGGACGAATTACCGGGACTTCCTCCCGATAGAGAAATTGAGTTTACAATCGAGTTAGCACCCGGAACGGAATCAGTATCTAAGGCCCCATACAGAATGGTGTCTGTTGAAATGAAGGAATTGGCAAAGCAATTGCAAGAACTATTAGAGAAAAAAGTGATTCGACCGAGTGTATCCCCATGGGGTGCACCGAAATTATTTGTTAAGAAGAAAGACGGAAGCATGAGGTTATGCATCGACTATCGAGAACTCAATAAGCTAACGATCAAGAACAAGTATCCATTGCCTCGAATCAACGATTTGTTTGACCAGCTAAAAGAGCCAAGTATTTTTCTAAGATTGATTTGAGATCCGGAAATCATCAATTAAAGATCAAACCTGAAGATATACCAAAGACAACTGTCAGAACAAGGTACGGTCATTACGAATTCCTAGTGATGTCTTTTGAATTGACCAATGCCCCAGCTGCATTTATGGACTTGATGAACATAATTTTTAAGGAATATTTGGACAAGTTTGTAATTATATTTATCGATGATATTTTGATCTACTCCAAGTCAACGGAAGATCACAAGGAACATCTAAGGACAGCTTTGCCAAGTTTTCAAAGTGTGAATTTTGGTTAAAAGAAGTTCAATTTTTAGGACACGTGGTTGTTAAGTGGCATTTATGACACTTATTTATGCTCTAATAAGCTTTGAGTTGGTGTATTTATACTCAAGTTATTTGTGTTTTAACGTGTTTTCAAGTGTTTTTGCATTTCAGGCTTTACTTCGTGAATCAGGTGAATTAGCATTGTTTTGATGCTAATATGGTGTTTAGGATGTGTTGAAATAAAAGCTTGAAAGATTGGCTCGAAGCTCCAAAGAATAAAGAAGAAGAAAAAAAATAAAGTTTTGGCAGAAGGCAGGCGCGCCCGCGTTGGTATTGCGCGTGGCCGCGCCGGGGGAACGGAGAGTCAGCGCGCCCGGGCTGGTGAAGCGCGCGGCCGCGCTGGGTCGGGATAAAAGAAATCCTGATTCTTTTGCAATTTGAATTCTGGACTCATGGGATGCATGGGCTGCTATATAAACATAACTTAGGTCCTTTTTCAGCATATATATTCAGATATTCAGAGTTTTCAAGACATCAAAGAGGGAGAAGACGGCAAGAGACCTTTTGGCACGATTTAACAAATGCGAAGAAGATCTAGTTTTTTCTTGTGAATCTTTGTTTTGAGTTGTAATTTGGATGTTTGTTTCTTGTTTTTCTGAACCTATATTATAACGACTCGTATACTTTTATATTATTTAAAAGTGTAATTATTAAAATAAATAGTTAAATAAAATATGTGTATTGGTTTCGATCGCAATGTGTTATTTTATTATTATCCTTGTGTGAATTAGGGTGTACAAAGATGTTTGTGTAATTAGCTATTGAGTTGTATTGAATCGTTTTCACTTTTAAAAGTGAATTCAGTGTAAATTCAATTGCATAAATATTTGGAATGTCTCTAAAATTGTTTTCATGGTTTTATAATTACAATAATTATTTTTGGGATTTTATAAAATTGAGAAATCAATATTTCATTAATTATTTATTTTTAAATGATTTTTTTAGTGTGTTTAATGGTAAAATCTGTATTTAATTTTAGAAATTTTTAAAAATTATGAAACTCATATTTATTTAAGTTTGGAATATTCCGAGAATTTTAAAATTATTTTAGAAATTTTCGGGATTGATTTCACCTGCACGTTGTTTCGTTGATTTGTTAAAAGCGGGTGTAAGTTGCGTTTCAGAAACTGTTTTAAAATCTCGAAATTTATGGTTTTATGAACTTCGAGATATTTATAACATTTTAAGACTATTTTTGTAATTTTCTGAATTTGTTTTAAGTGCAGTTTGGTTCGTTAATTGTGAACCGCAGGTGTAATAACGCGATTCAAAAATGATTTAAAAATTTCAAAAATCTTATTTTATTAGTTTTTGGGTATTTTGGAAATTTTAATAGTAATTTAGAAAAATTTTGACTCGTTCCTACTTGTAAAATATACCTCTAAATCGTGAATGTAAGTCGAATTTTAGACGTGCGGTCAGAATTAGGAACACGTTTCCTTTTTATTTGGACACGTGGACTGAAATTAGGAAGTCAGGAAGGGGGTGTGCAACTTCAATCTTTATTTTAATCTCTCCCTCTATTTTCTATTCTCTGCTCTTGGTTTTTCTCTCCTTCTGTGCCGTTATTCTCCGTTGCCCTGTTCCTCCGGTTACTTCAATTCGCTACTCTCGTTGCCGGCGTTCAGATCGCCGTCGTGAATATTCTGATTTGCTTCTGTTTTCTGATCGTTGGCAGTGGTTCATTTCTCCTGGATTGGTATATACATATATACATCCGTATATGTGTGTGTGTCAGTTAGTTGATGTTGTGATTGCTGTGTTGTTTTTCCGACTTGCTTTCCGGCCGGCGAGGTGGCCTGCACGTTTAGTGCGCGTACCTTGTACTGTGCTGCGTGATTTCAGTTCTGTTGGTCTTGTACTTTTGGTTTAGTTTAATTGTTTTCTGCAGATAAAGTATTTGAGCAAACTTCGTGATATAAAAATATTGTTTACGGGAAATATGACTTAATTGGCGAAATTCCGACCGGAAACCCGTATGGGCACCGTTGGAGTTATGTCGCCGTCGGCAATGAACTCGTTCAGTCGACGGATTATTGGCAATAATGATTCTTGAGCCAAAATAACAATTTATAATTATTTGGTAATTTTCGAAATAAATAAATAAATGTAGGAATTAAATATCTGGTTGTAAGGTTGGTTGGATTATGTGATTGGATTGATTGTGGGTTAAACTGAGGATTGGAATTGTGGTTATTATGAATTGGATTGTCGTTATTGAATTGACGTCGATTGATGTTTCGACGGGTAATCCGATAAACAAAGGGGACGCTGAACGATTTCCGGGAAAATCAAACTACGGAAATACGGGAGCGTATCCGAGGATTATCGGGACGTCGAGCGAGTATAAGTAAATATATATACGTATGTTTTATACAAACCTGACTATATGTGGTGTTGTATGTTTTGACCAAAACACAGTAACCCTAATTTCGTAAAATGACGAGTATACATATTTTCTGAAAATGAACACTAGATCAATTTCGAGAATGTGAACCCTAATTGTTTTCTGTGTTATTCTAATATGAATAATTACGAGTCGGGTTTGAACATCGTTGGGTAAGAATTAGTATCGAGGATATGTCAAGCATACCTAGACGTCTAACATAGGGTATTTCGACCTTGTAGGTTATAGCCGGGAACTTGAAAGTGGGCGATGGACTAACGATAACCTAGTGATCAGTCGACGAGCTCAGTAGAGTTTCAACAGAAAGACCTGAGTGTCGAAGTCGAATCCAATGGGATCTAGTGGTTGGACGTTAGAACCTGAGCAGCAGAGTCGGCTCAGAGTTGATCAGTAATAGTTGTAAAGCCTTGTAGGGCAAGTATTTCTGAACTTTTCTTCAGGATATATTACCAATATTTTTGAACTGTTTTATAACATATTGCTATCATTAAACATAACTCCTATTTTATAATGCATATACTTCAAACTATTTACCCTTAAACCCTGATTCTTTCTTGATCTTGAGCCGTAACCCTTATTCCTTGCAAACCATACTTTGTTGATCCTCAGATACCAAACCACACCAATATGATAATACTCCCCAAATATATAACTACCAAACTTCAAACACTGAAACAAAATTGGTTGAAAACACAGAAATTTTTATACCTCAACCATTCTTTATAACATCAAAGAACTATACCTTCAAAAACCATTATTTGTCTAGTACCTGATCCTTTTACAAGCTAAAAACCGTTTCACATACATACCTTGATATACCCTGATGATACTCATAAATCGCATTACGCTTTTGTACAAATGCTTTATCAATGTTAATTAAGATATTGCTTATTGAAATACATTGTTTATTATATTGAATTGTTTTAGAATTGGATAGTTTTCTTTATGTGGACCAGATTCGTGGTCAGATCAGATTCGTGGTGGAATTAGGCCAATGTGTACCTTGGATCCAGTAATTAGAGCAGTGTTGTGTGATTTGCTCGAGGTTAGTGCGTGACTGATCAGCAGCCTAACCTTGGTTTTAAAACTTAAAAATGAATATCCAATTCTAATGATTAGTTAAAAAGAAACTTGATTCCTTTAAATCATCTCATTTGATCATTGTTTAACCTCAGTTATCACTATTATGACTTGCTGAGCTAGTTAGCTCACCCTTGCAATTCTTTTATATATTTTACAGTTGAAAAGAATACGGATGATAGTGAAGTTCCTCAGTCCAAAGTGCAGGCTAAGGTTCCAGTTGAGTTGAATCGAGCTAGCAGAAGCTTCATGCGGTATAGAGATAGTCAGATTGTAAGAATGATTTTATTATCAATTGTAAGTTAAATTAGTTGGGATTTGGTACGTTGTAATAAAGGTTAGGATTGTGGCTTGTTTTCACACTTTAACCTGTTGCGATCCGTGGTTATGTAAAGTAGGGTCATTGCAAATAATATTTCTTATTCAGGTTTATATATTGTATATGTGTTGTGGACCCCAAACTTCTGACCCGGGTTTGGGGGGCGCTACAGGTTGGTATCAGAGCTACAAGTTATAAGTCACTGAAACAAGCCTAGATTGTCGGGATTGGGTAGAGGGTTAGGATTAGGAATAGGAAATAGACAGATAAGACGTCGTGAGGATGAGTGCGACTATATAGTAAGTCTTCGGCACAGTTCGTATTGCGATTTGGGATTCTTAGCTTGCGATGTGATTTCTAGACAACGGCAATGACAGATCCTGATTTCCCGATGTCATTTGATCGTTTGGAGCTTTCCGTTCGAGGATCGTCATCTTCTCTCAGATTGGATCTGCACCTGGTTCCTCCATCAGTATTAATGGCACTACCTTCCGTTATGTCGGTAGCACCTCTTCAAGCTATTCTACGCTACTCTACCACCTCTTGTTACGAGACTATCTATTTAAGAACCTCCATTTGTTTATTTTTGTTTTACTGAACATTCAATTGCGAGTGTATCTCTTCAGTTTACCCTATATCCTGTTCTATACCCCCAGTTTAGAACTTGTCCTATGAAGCGATTGTATCTACGAGGATGGATTTGAGAGTTATAGTAAATGGGGAGCGCTTCAGAGATGAATAAAGGTGAGAAGAAGTTTAGAGAGAAGATTTAAGTGTTTCAGAGGATAGCTGTTATCGGGTTAAAAGAAGTCACTAGTGACTAAGCCACCCGTGAATAATAATGGGATGAATTAGATGAATTTCGAAAGAGTTAGAGAGAAAGGTATAAATCTGGAATTTTTGGTAAAATTAAATGATAATGCTATGATAAATGCGATATGTAAAGTAGTGATGTGATGTGATACGGGTAAACTTTGTTCTATGAAATAGACTTGTGGACTATTGGATAGCCTGTTCTACTTAACTACTGCAATGCTAATGTCGGGAGTATCACCAGTATGGGAGCCTTGATGTGAAACTACGAATAAGATAATGTGAGACAACAATTGAAGTTTCGTCGAGTAAGGAAGGTAAGTGGACACGATGAAGAAGAAAAGGTAGATTGAAGCTAATGGACTTTTATATGATCGACCCATTAATTTGGTACCTTGTTATAGGTCGGAAGGACAACAACCAACTCAGATAGTAAGGACAACCAGGTTTGTGATTTTCCAAACTTTTTAAACAAGTTTTCGAAAAAGATTTTCCTTTAAAAATTTCTAAAAGCCTTTTCGAATAAAATGATTTTTAAACATTGGTTGTCAAGTTACTATTTGAGTTTCTTGTTTGTTAGAAAGCCCGGATTACCTGGAAGGATGCTGTTTCAGACTTAGTATTGCTAATTTCGAGAACGAAGTAACCTATGATTATAAAAAAGTTGATTATTCCTAACAGGAAAGTGCAAGTATTGTTTGATAAAATTTACAACAGAATTAGCGTACGGAGTAACTATACATTTAATTATTAGGACTATCAGAGTTCGAAGAATTCATTGATTTAGCAGAAGCCGGAGCGTGATCGCAGAAGATTGGAAAGATTTCCAGACCTCTCTAAAAGCAGAATATTATTAACAAAAGGATCGTTATGTCGAATGGTACGTGATTATTCTAAATTAAAAGAGGAATCTTGAAGTTACTTGGTAAGGAATGCCATTATGATCGAATTGTTAAAGTATTATCCGTGTGGGTGCGATATTAAAGACGCAAGACGTGACAAGTAGGAATCTACCATAATGCATAATTTGCAAAAGCATTTCAGTGTACCCTCTAAAGTTGCTACATGATGCAATTGGGATGTGATCGAACAAGCTCAAAAGATGAATACAAGTGAGATGTGGATGGTGACCAATGGTATCGTTCTAGTTTTCAATATTATAATGTATATTCCTTCTCAATTCCTAAAAATGTATGAACTTCTTTTCTCCAATGAACTCTTTACTATGATATCGAAAAAGAGGATATTCCATTCCTTTCAAATTTATTTGCTTCCCTCAAGTTTTGCTTTCTGATTGAGACAAACAGTGTTATAGTGAGACACTTTGTCAGAATGACGAAGAGTCGGGTGGGACGCCACCTTATCATGCGCTGTATGCCATATGGTAGGAAAGACTGGCCATCTTAAGTACCAATGTGGTTGTCTCATTCATATTCAAATCCTTACTTCTCCTTTCTTTTTAACTCTAAATTTTGTTGAATTTGAATCCTTCTAGTCGTTTCGTTATATTGTCGTTCTTTGCAAGAGTTTTTCCAACATAAATCAATGTATTATGGACCAAGCGGGCAAAGTCCCATCTACCTCTCACGCATGAAAAGAAAACAAGGGCATATGACGAGAATTGCAAATCGCTAGCCCCAGTCAGGGATATACTAAGAATCAAGGGAATCTACTCCAATAAGGAATACGTCTCCGAGAACGAGAAATTGTGATTTTCCTGTGAAATATATTATTCAGAATACGGATGTGGTGATGTGAATGATTATCGTGAATACTTTATGCGTTAAACTATTGAAAGATGTGAGAGCAACTTGATTTGTTTAGCTCCTAAGGTTTTGTTGATAAGATGAATTATCCTGTTGAATTGATAAGATTAGGATCAAAGGACTAACCAGTCAAGAATGTAAAATTGTTGAATAAGTAAGCACCAATGGTGGAATTGAGATTTCTGGCAATAAATTGTGAGGAATTGATATCATGGAAGATAAGTGAATTCGACATTATTCTAAGGAATGGATTAACTATTTAAATATGATGCCCAGACGAACCGTCGTGATGAAGAGATAGTCCTGAAGACGTCGAATGAGAATATGATGAGGTATAAAGGAAGAAGGAAGGTAAAGAATTTGTTAACGATGATTACGGTGATCAGGATGTGAGCATTATGGTAATTATGAAATAAATAAAAGTTAGGATCAAACAAAATTGAAGATTTTATAGCAATCAAAGAGTTTTAAGATATGTTTCCAGATAAGTTATTGACATTTCCTCAAGATAAAGAAATAAAGCTCGCGATTGATTTAGCATCTGAAACGAAGCTAGTGACCGAGGCCTTACATAAAATGGCACCAGATAAAAGGAGGAAATTAGCAAAGTAGACACAAGAGATATTCGAAGAAGAAGCGATTAGACCCAGCATATCCTATAAGGTGCACCAGTACTAATTGTTAATAAGAAAAGGGAAGTATGAGATAATGCGTTGACTAGCGAAAGCTCAACAAGTTTACTATCAAGAGCAAGTATCTGTTACCTCGAACCAATTATTTGTTTGATCAAATGAAAAAAGTAAAGTACTCTTATAAGACTGATTTAAGACTTGGTATTTCACCAATTAAAGATTAATCCTATGGATTTATCAAAGACAATTTTCAGAACTAAGTATTGTTCTCGTATTGTCATTTGGATCAACTAATGTACCCGTAATAATTGAACTTGATGGACATAATCTTTAAGGAATGTCTGGATAGGTTGTATTTGTGTTACTTAAAGTCAATGGAGAACCATGCGAAGTATTTAATGACAACGGAGGAGTCGGAGAAGAAAGAAGTTGTATGTAAAGTTGCAAGGTGAAAGTTTTGATGATAGTAAGCGTAAATAATCAATAAGGAGGAGATTAAAGGAGATCCAGTAGAAATTAAAGTCACCATGAATAAAGAAAGGCCAAAAGCACCAACAAATGTAAGAAGTTTTACCATGGACCGGCTATACTGAAAATTTGTACAAGATTTCTTGAAAATTGCAATACCTTTGACGAAGCTAATTTGGAAAAGCAATAAGTAAGTATGAAATGGAGAAGGGTGAAGAAAGTTTTGTAGAGTTAAATGAAGGAATGGTTATAGTACCTGCTTTATCACTTTGAAGGTATCAAGGAGATTTGATAGTTTATAGTAATGCTTCTCATAAGAGAGTAGGATGTTTGTTGATGCGGTATAATAAAGTTATTGTATATGCACCCCACAACCGAAACCTTATGAGCAGAAGTATCATACTCACAATCAGGACTAACAGTAATCATATTTGCTTTGAATGATTGAGAAACATGATATGTAAGGAGAAAGGTGTAAGATTTATACGGACCATAAGAGTTTGAAGTAAGTATTCACGAGAAAAACAAATATAGTGGCAAGCGATAAACAAAAAGGAGAGAACGAACATAGAGACTACATCAGAAGGATTAACTATAGGATTCTCGAAGTTGGAATTGGAAGCAAAAGTTCATAATCCAAAAGGAAGAAAGATGGATAGTGTGACCTTTCAGTTGAAGTTGTGAAGGGAAAGATAAAATGTCAAGAGAAGATAATGGATCACGATGTTAGTAGTTAGAAAAAGGAAATTTATGCGCCCAGGAGGACGATCACGATATCTCCGAATTTTCTTCCAGCACTTGGATGCTATAAATAGAAGAATTAAGAAATAAGATTCCACATGGAATTCACAATATTAAGTATTTAATTATTGAAGAGACGCCAAGATATATGGAGATTTAAAGAAAAATAGTGATAACCAAGTATAAGAAGGAAATTTCAAGATAGATCAGGAGGTGTTGGACATGTCAAAGAATTAAGACGAAGTATTGGAACACCTAGTAGATAAGGCAGATCCAGGAAGTGACTTTACAAGAGGCGAATCGTGAAGTGGGAGTTTAGCAAAACAACGAATAAGAATAAGTGACCCCTATAAAGAATTAATTTCCTACGAGACCTAATTCAAGCAATATATTATATCTCGAGGATTAACTTAAGATCCAACCTGAGAAAATATCAGAGATTACGATTAAAGTAAGTTAAGAGAATTGCAAGCTCTGGTGATATTATGGGAAATGACGAGTGTATCAGGTGGCTATAAGGTATTAAGGAACGTGGTTTATAAGGAGTACTTGGATAAGCAAACTGTATTTATTGATAACATCCTCAGTTACTCAAGGAACAAGAAAGTCTGCGTGGGATGCCCAAGGATTTTTCTCCAAAGATCAGAAGAAAAGCAACTATACGTTGAATCTTCAAGAATGAAATTTTGACTAAGGTTAACAAAAGATTCTGAATTAATCCATTAACAACCACCTAAGCAAAACCGTATGGTAACGGATGTTTTAGGCTGACAAAAAGGATTGGATGTAATTAAGACCCCCAAGGAGTTAATAAATGAATTGAACAGAGTGAAATCTGAAGTTCAAATATTTAAAAATAACAGTACATGAAAATATGAGATTACTTTTCAGCCTTAACTGATGAAAAAGAGTAAGAGATGTTTAAATGTTCGGAAACCAAGTTGAAAACGAGTACCGCCTAACATCCTTAAACGCAGAGTTAAAGTACGAAAATGGTTCAAGAACTGTAAGATATGTTGAGAGATTGAGTTTTAAGGAAACATTGGAATGATCATTTATCAGTGATGTCAGCTTTGGAATGCCACTTTACCAAGCTTCATATAAACGCAAGTGTAGGTCCCCATTTCTATTAAATAAAGTGGGAGAAAGAAAGTTATCAAATTCTAAGTTAAATCGGCACACTAAGAGCGTAGTGATATTGATTGAAGCAGCTTGGAGTAGACAAAGAAAGAAGGTGAAATTGTATCAAGAGAGAATATGAGTATAGAAATAGGACCGGTAGTGTTTAATACCAGTTTCATCTTGAAAGAGACTGCATAAGTCTAAGTAGAAGGGACATGTCAAGTCCTAAAATTAGTGAACTATTCGAAGTATTGATAAATATAGATGAAGTTATTCATGAGTTGACGTTACTGTCACAACAATGTGCACATATAGTGCGTTTAGCCTGTTTATGTTAAAGCGTTAAGTATCTGATTTGAATTAAGTGAGTGATTAGGAGCCAATGGGCACTTGTCCAAATTTGTTTTGTATATAGTGATCGATCTAAATTCTTGATCGTTAAAGACAAATCATTGAAAATGAGTGTATACCTATAGTAAGTACGTTTGAAATCCTCAAGTAGAAGAGTCTACTTGGAAACTGGAGTCAGATATGCTTGACAAATATCCTCACTTGTGTAACTAGACCAGATTCTGAGGACAGAATCTTTTTAAGGGGGGAAGGATATAACGACTCGTATACTTTCATATTATTTAAAAGTGTAATTATTAAAATAAATAGTTAAATAAAATATGTGTATTGGTTTCGATCGCTATATGTTGTTTTATTATTATCCTTGTATGAATTAGGGTGTACAGAGTTGTTTGTGTAATTAGCTATTGAGTTGTATTGAATCGTTTTCACTTTTAAAAGTGAATTCACTGCAAATTCAATTGCATAAATATTTGGAATGTCTCTAAAATTGTTTTCATGGTTTTATAATTACAATAATTATTTTTGGGATTTTATAAAATTGAGAAATCAATATTTCATTAATTATTTATTTTTAAATGTATTTTTAGTGTGTTTAATGGTAAAATCTGTATTTAATTTTAGAAATTTTTAAAAATTATGAAACTCATATTTATTTAAGTTTGGAATATTCCGAGAATTTTAAAATTATTTTGGAAATTTTCGGGATTGATTTCACCTGCACGTTGTTTCATTGATTTGTTAAAAGCGGGTGTAAGTTGTGTTTCAGAAACTGTTTTAAAATCTCAAAATTTATGGTTTTATAAATTTCGAGATATTTATAACATTTTAAGACTATTTTTGTAATTTTCTGAATTTGTTTTAAGTGCAACTTGGTTCGTTAATTGTGAACCGCGGGTGTAATAACGCGATTCAAAAATGATTTAAAAATTTCAAAAATCTTATTTTATTAGTTTTTGGGTATTTTGGAAATTTTAATAGTAATTTAGAAAATTTTTGACTCGTTCCTACTTGTGAAATATACCTCTAAATTGTGAATGTAAGTCGAATTTTAGGCGTGCGGTCAGAATTAGGAACACGTGTCCTTTTTATTTGGACACGTGGACTGAAATTAGGAAGTCAGGAAGGGGGTGTGCAACTTCAATCTTTATTTTAATCTCTCCCTCTATTTTTTATTCTCTGCTCTTGGTTTTTCTCTCCTTCTGTGCCGTTATTCTCCGTTGCCCTGTTCCTCCGGTTACTTCAATTCGCTACTCTGGTTACCGGCGTTCAGATCGCCGTCGTGAATCTTCTGATTTGCTTCTGTTTTCTGATCGTTGGCAGCGGTTCATTTCTTCTGGATTGGTATATACATATATACATCCGTAGATGTGTGTGTGTCAGTTAGTTGATGTTGTGATTGCTGTGTTATTTTTCC
The DNA here is from genome assembly GCF_009905375.1 of Apium graveolens. Taxonomy (NCBI): domain Eukaryota; kingdom Viridiplantae; phylum Streptophyta; class Magnoliopsida; order Apiales; family Apiaceae; genus Apium; species Apium graveolens. The sequence continues at coordinate 156,748,359 of NC_133652.1, forward strand.
GACTTGCTTTCCGACCGCCGCCGTGTTCCGGCCGGCGAGGTGGCCTGCACATTTAGTGCGTGTGCCTTGTACTGTGCTGCGTAATTTCAGTTCTGTTGGTCTTGTACTTTTGGTTCAGTTTAATTATTTTCTGCAGATAAAGTATTTGAGTAAACTTCGTGATATAAAAATATTTTTTTGTGGGAAATATGACTTAATTGGCGAAATTCCGACCGAAAACCCGTATGGGCACCGTTGGAGTTATGCCGCCGTCGGCAATGAACTCGTTGAGTCGACGGATTATTGGCAATGATGATTCTTGAGCCAAAATAACAATTTATAATTATTTGGTAATTTTCGAAATAAATAAATAAATGTAGGAATTAAATATCCGGTTGTAAGGTTAGTTGGATTATGTGATTGGATTGATTGTGGATTAAACTGAGGATTGGAATTGTGGTTATTATGAATTGGATTGTCGTTATTGAATTGACGTCGATTGATGTTTTGACGGGTAATCCGATAAACAAAGGGGACGCTGCCCGATTTCCGGGAAAATCGAACTACGGAAATACGGGAGCGTATCTGAGGATTATCGGGACGTCGAGCGAGTATAAGTAAATACATATACGTATGTTTTATACAGAACCTGACTGTATGTGGTGTTGTATGTTTTGACCAAAACATAGTAACCCTAATTTCGTAAAATGACGAGTATGCGTTTTTTCTGAAAATGAACACTGGATCGATTTCGAGAATGTGAACCCTAATTGTTTTCTGTGTTATTCTAATATGAATAATTACGAGCCGGGTTTGAATATCGTTGGGTAAGAATTAGTATCGAGGATATGTCAAGCATACCTAGACGTCTAACGTAGGGTATTTCGACCCTGTAGGTTATAGTCGGGAACTTGAAAGTGGGCGATGGACTAAAGATAACCTAGTGATCAGTCGACGAGCTCAGTAGAGTTTCAACAGAAAGACCTGAGTGTCGAAGTCGAATCCAATGGGATCTAGTGGTTGGACGTTAGAATCTGAGCAGCAGAGTCGGCTCAGAGTTGATCAGTAATAGTTGTAAAGCCTTGTAAGGCAAGTATTTCTGAACTTTTCTTCAGGATATATTACCAATATTTTTGAACTGTTTTATAACATATTGTTATCATTAAACATAACTCCTGTTTTATAATGCATATGCTTCAAACTATTTACCCTTAAACCCTGATTCTTTCTTGATCTTGAGCCGTAAGCCTTATTCCTTGCAAACCATACTTTGTTGATCCTCAGACACCAAACCACACAAATATGATAATACTCCCCAAATGTATAACTACCAAACTTCAAACACTGAAACAAAATTGGTTGAAAACACAGAAATTTTTATACCTCAACCATTCTTTATAACATCAAAGAACTATACCTTGAAAAACCATTATTTGTCTAGTACCTGATTCTTTTACAGGCTAAAAACTGTTTCCCATACATACCTTGATATACCCTGATGATACTCATAAATCGCATTACGCTTTTGTACAAATGCTTTATCAATGTTAATTATGATCTTGCTTATTGAAATACATTGTTTATTATATTGAATTATTTTAGAATTGGATTGTTTTCTTTATGTGGACCAGATTCGTGGTCAGACCAGATTCGTGGTCGAATTAGGCCAATGTGTGCCTTGGATCCAGTAATTAGAGCAGTGCTGTGTGCTTTGCTCGAGGTTAGTGCGTGACTGATCAGCAGTCTAACCTTGGTTTTAAAACTTAAAATTGAATATCCAATTCTAATGATTAGTTAAAAAGAAACTTGATTCCTTTGAATCATCTCATTTGATCATTGTTTAACCTCAGTTATCACTATTATGACTTGCTGAGCTAGTTAGCTCACCCTTGCGATTCTTTTATATATTTTACAGTTGAACAGAATACGGATGATAGTGAAGTTCCTCAGTCCAAAGTGCGGGCTAAGGTTCCAGTTGAGTTGAATCGAGCTAGCAGAAGCTTCATGCGGTATAGAGATAGTCAGATTGTAAGAATGATTTTATTATCAATTGTAAGTTAAATTAGTTATGATTTGGTACGTTGTAATAAAGGTTAGGATTGTGGCTTATTTTCATACTTTAACCTATTGTGATCCGTGGTTATGTAAAGCAGGGACATTGCAAATAATATTTCTTATTCAGGTTTATATATTGTATATGTGTTGTGGACCCCAAACTTCTGACCCGGGTTTGGTGGGCGCTATATATATTCTTGTGTGTACTTGGTTTTATTTATTCGTATAAAGACTACATTTGCTATATCATGTTTTCATTGGAACCCACGTTGGGATGAGTTCGATTATGGGTTAATCATTATCGTGGGGTTCTAGCGGATTTATTTATGGATTTCTTTAGTTAAATTCTTTGATGCCTTAGTATGTGGTGATTGTATGATATCCTTGTATTGATTGTGCTTATTTGTCTTTTGAGCGTCGCGGACTTATAAGATAGTGTGTTAATTCTTAATGAAGCAAAATTGAATTTAAGGATTTAGAACTTGCCATGTTAGCATAGGTTCATGTATTGTTATGCATGATTCGTAGGTAATATAACCTTCTTACTTGCCCTATATAATCAAGATAGATAACTTATGCTTAAACCGTTATGTTGTCAAATTCTATAGATATATAGGGTCTCAATATAATTGGTGCCTATTCAGCTTCTATCTCTTTTGTGGATGTCTGGTAGAATGGTACTTGTGCAACGAAAGTTGGTGTTTATCAGTTTCGTGTTGTCTGATTAGTGTCATCACCATTGCATGCTAAGGTTGAGAATAATAAAACTATTGAATGAAGTACTTAATGAAGTTAGAATCCCATGTTTGTCATATATATTAATCCAGTCTATTTTATTCTCTTAGTTATAATTGTTAGCGTAATTCTTAGTTATAATCATCCTCACTTTGTTATTGTCTTAGCATTAAATAATAACCATACATTGTTGCTTAGGTGCGTAATTTAGATAGTTAACCAATATAGTCTCTGTGGGATCGAATTTGATTTATATCTTATACTACTTGCGGACTCGTATACTTGCGTGTAATATTAGCGCGTGTTTAGTGACTAACAAGTTTTTGGCGCCGCTGCCGGGGACTGCAGTGTTAATTATTAGTTTATGTGCTTTCCATCAGTGGTCGTTAAAGTTCATTGACTCAGACATTGTTACTTATTTGTTTCCTTGTTTTATTTCAGGTGATCTAGCGAGGGTGTATGCATACACATTCCCGTACTCGTAAGAGAACACTGGATAAAGCCAAGGAAGAAATTGTGGTAGTTTGTAGGGAAGTTTTTTTGGAAGAAAAGAAGGTAGAAGAAGAAGAGAAAGTTGAAGAGCCAATTGTAGTAGCTATGGGTGATAAAGCAGAAAATCTGAAGGCTTTGATGGACTATTCTAAGCCTAAGATTAATGACATTCAGTCTAGCATCATTAGACCAGCCATTGCAGCTAACACTTTTGAGATCAAGTCAAGCACGATCCAGATGATACATAACTCAGTTCAGTTTGGGGGTTCTCCTACCAAAGACCCCAACATGCACATTAGGGATTTCATCGAGATCTGTGACACTTTCAAGTTCAATGGTGTGACTGAAGATGCTATCAAGCTGTGACTCTTCCCATTCTCTTTGAGGGACAAAACTAAGTGTTGGTTACACTCTCTACCAGCAGGGTCTATCACAACTTGGGAAGATCTTGCTCAAAAGTTTCTCACTAAATTTTTTCCCATGGTGAAGACTGCAATAATCAGGAATGCTCTCTGTGTGAGGCTTGGGATCGATATAAGGAGATGCTAAGGAAGTGCCCATACCATGGCATGCCTGATTGGATGATTATCAACTGTTTCTACAATGGATTGGGTCCTACTTCTAGGCCCATGCTTTATACAGCATCAGGAGGAGCCTTGTGGAATAAGAGCTATGATGAAGCTTACGAACTTATTGAACTGATGGATGCTAATGAGTGCCAAAACCCTTCCCAGAGTCCGACTCAGGGAAAAGTTGTAGGAATTCAAGAGTTGGATGCAACAACTGCTATAGCTGCCCAACTTAAGGCTTTGACAATGAAGGTGGACACTTTGGCTAATTATGGAGTTAATCAAATCACTAGTGTCTGTGAGCTTTGTGATGGTGCCCATGAGACTGATCAGTGCGCAATTTCGAATAAATCAGCTCAGTTCGTGAGCAACTTCCAGCGATCGCAGCAACCGGTGCCAGCCACCTATCATCCAAACAACCGCAATCATCCTAATTTCAGTTGGAGCAATTTTCAGAATGTGGTTCAACAGCCTTATCATCAGTATTCAGCTAAGCAGTACAACCCCCTAGTTTTCAGCAACCGCGGTATGCACCAAAACAATAACTCCAACTGCAACCAGCTAATAAAAATACTGAATTAGAGGAGTTGAAGCTTATGTGCAAGAGCCAAGCGGTTTCTATCAAGACCTTGGAAAATCAAATTGGGCAAATTACCAATGCCTTGCTAAATCGCCAGCCTGGTACACTACCTAGTGACACTGAAGTGCCAGGAAAGAAGGAAGCTAAGGAGCAGGTAAAGGCAATCACTTTGAGGTCTGGAGAGGTTGCTAATCCTGAACAAACTCAAGAGTTGACTGAAAAAGATGGAGCAGAGAAAGAAGTAGAGCAGCATGATGAAGAAGTGGAACCAAGGAAGACTACTGTTGAGCACACTCCGCCTGAGGGTAATATAGGGGAGAAACAGATATATCCTCCACCGCCTTTTCCTAAGAGGCTGCAGAAGAAAAAGTTGGGCAAGCAATTCGAAAAGTTTCTGGAGGTGTTCAAGAAACTTCATATCAACATACCTTTCGTTGAGGCTCTCGAGCAGATGCTTAGTTATGCAAAGTTTATGAAAGGTATTCTCTCTCGAAAAGTGAAGCTAGATGATTTTGAGATTGTCGCCCTCACGGAGGAATGTAGTTCTGTACTGCAGCAGAAGTTGCCTCTGAAGCTTAAAGATCCAGGAAGCTTTACTATTCCATGTCCTATTTTGGTGATTATTGTTAAGAAATTGGTTATACTTGTCTAACGCCCAGTCTGTTCGTGCTTTTACTAATTCTGGGTGTTGTAATAAGACTCTAGAGGTTAATAATAAAATGCTTTGTTTGGGTTTTCATGTTGATCATTTTACTTTGCCTTTTGTGCTGAAGTCTTGTGCTAAGTTGTTTCGAGTTGGATTGTTTGATTTACGGAGGATTTGTTTAGGAGGATGTCAAATAGGAATATTGTGTCTTGGACTGCTATGATTTCGGGGTATACGCAGAGTGGGTTGGCTGATAAGGCATTAGAGTTGTTTGATGAGATGACGGATGAGCGTTTAGTGGTGAAGCTTAATTGGGTGGCAATTGTGTGTGTATTACCTGCGTGTGCACACTCTGCTTGGTCAAGGTGGGTAAACTCATCTTCCCTGCTGATTTCGTCATTCTTGATTTCGAGGAGGACAAGAAGATTCCCATAATCTTGGGAAGGCCTTTTTTGGCAACTAGCAGAACCTTGATTGATGTATAGAAGGGTGAGCTTACAATGCGAGTGTTGGATTAGGATGTGACTTTCAATATGTTCAATGTATGAAATTTCCTACTGATAATGAGGAGTGCTTAAAAGTCGAGTTGGTCGATTCAGTGGTCACATCGGAACTTGATCAAATGCTAAGGTCTGATGCCTTAGAAAAAACCTTGTTGGGAAATTCAAACAATGAAGATGATGAAAGTGATGAGCAACTGTAGTATCTGAATGCTTCTCCCTCGAAAAGGAAGATCGATATGCCTTTTGAATCTCTTGGAATGAAAGAATTGAATAAAGCTCCTAAACGCCTCAAGCCTTCTATTGAGGAAGCTCCCACTCTTGAGCTTAAGCCTTAACCTGAACATTTGAGGTATGCTTTTTTAGGTGATGCATCTACTCTGCCTGTTATTATTGCATCTAACCTTTAAGGTAGCGATAAGGAAAATCTTTTGAGAATTCTGAGAGAGTTCAAATTGGCAATTGGATGGACTATAGCAGATATCAAGGGAATCAGCCCTTCCTACTGCATGCATAAAATTCTGCTAGAAGAAGGTAGCAAACCTACAGTCGAACAGCAAAGAAGACTTAATCCAATCATGAAGGAAGTAGTAAAGAAGGAAATTCTGGAGTGGCTAAATGCAGGGATCATTTATCCTATCTCTGATAGTTCATGGGTAAGCCCGGTTCAATGTATACCAAAGAAAGGTGGTATCACTATGGTAGAAAATGAGAAGAATGAGCTTATTCCTACACGGACAGTCAAGGGGTGGAGAGTCTGTATGGACTACAGGAAGCTAAACAAGGCCACTAGGAAGGATCACTTTCCCTTACCCTTCATTGATCAGATGCTTGACAAGTTAGCTGGCCATGAGTACTATTGTATTTTGGATGGTTACTCGGGTTATAATCAGATTTGTATCGCTCCAGAAGATCAGGAGAAAACTACCTTCACTTGTCCATTCGGTACGTTCGCCTTTAGACGAGTTTCTTTTGGTCTGTGTGGTGCACCAGCCACATTTTAACGATGTATGATGGCCATCTTTTTTGACATGATTGGCCAGAATGTGGAAGTGTTCATGGATGACTTCTCAGTCTTTGGTGATTCTTTTGATGAATGCTTGCAAAATCTCGGACATGTTCTCAAGAGGTGCGTTGAAACCAATTTAGTTCTCAATTGGGAGAAATGTCACTTTATGGTACGTCAAGGCATAATTCTCGGGCACAAGGTTTCTAGTAAGGGTCTTGAGGTGGATAAGGCCAAGGTGGGGGTCATTGAGAATCTTCCCCCACCTATTTCTGTCAAGGGAATTCGCAGTTTTCTTGGTCACAAAGCTTTCTACAGGCGTTTCATCAAGGACTTCTCAAAAATTTCATAGCCATTGTGTAGTTTACTAGAGAAAGATGTTCCTTTTAAATTTAATGACGAGTTTCTTGCAGCATTTGAGACATTGAAGAAGAGTCTAATCACGGCACCTGTCATAACCACACCTGATTGAAATGAGCCTTTTGAGATGATGTACGATGCAAGTGATTATGCAGTTGGAGCAGTTCTTGGGCAGAGGAAGAACAACATATTTCATGTGGTCTACTATGCTAGTAAGACCCTCAATGGTGCACAATTGAATTATACTACTACGGAAAAAGAACTTTTGGCTATTGTCTACGGTTTTGAGAAATTTCGATCTTATCTACTTGGGACTAAGGTGACAGTTTTCACGGATCACGCCGCCATTCGATATCTTGTCTCGAAGAAGGACTTTAAGCCTAGATTAATTCGATGGGTTCTTTTGCTCCAAGAATTTGAACTAGAGATCAAGGACTAGAAAAAGAACTAAAAATCAAATTGCTGATCATCTCTCACGATTAGGGAATCCTAATGCTACTTCATTGGATAAGACATTGATAAATGAGTCTTTTCCCGACGAGCAGTTGTTTGGAGTGCAAGAAGAAGAGCCATGGTTTGCAGATATTGTGAACTACCTTGTGAGTAACATCATGCCACCCGACTTATCTCATGCTCAAAGGGAGAAGTTTCTACATGAAGTGAAGTGGTATATGTGGGATGAGCCGTTTCTTTTTTGCCAGGGAGCTGACCAAATCATCAGGAGATGTATTCCTTATAGCGAAATGGGAGGGGGGGATCTTGCGAGATTACCACTCAATGGATTATGGTGGACATTATGGTGGAGAAAAGACAGCAACTCGTGTTCTTCAAACAAGTTTCTTTTGGCCAACATTATTTAAAGATGCGCATCAGTTCATTTTGAAATGTGATCGATGTCAACGTGTGGGTAATATGACTAAAAAGGATGAGATGCCTCTTAATGTGCTTCTCGAGATTGAGGTCTTCGATGTTTGGGGAATTGACTTCATGAAGCCATTTGTCTCGTCTTGCAACAATCAGTATATCTTGTTGGCAGTTGATTACGTGTTAAAATGGGTTGAAGTTAAGGCATTGTCAATGAACGATGCGAAAGTCGTGCTTAATTTTCTTCACAAGCAGATATTTACAAGGTTTAGAACTTCAAGAGTCATAATCAGTTATGAGGGGTCGCATTTTTGCAACCGTAAGTTCACTGCCATGATGAAAAGGTATAATGTGAATCATCGCATTGCTACAGCTTATCATCCTCAGATGAATGGTCAAGCGGAGGTATCTAACAGAGAGATCAAGCACATTTTAGAGAAAGTAGTGTGTCCATCAAGGAAGGATTGGTCTTTGAAGCTTGATGAAGCTGTTTAGGCGTATAGAACAACATATAAAACTCCATTGGGAATATCTCCATTTTAGTTGGTTTATGGTAAGGGGTGTCATTTGCCGGTGGAGCTCGAGCATAAAGCTTATTGGGCTTTAAAGAAATTGAATCTGGACTTGGATGTAGCGGGAAAGAAAAGGATGCTTCAATTGAACGAACTTGACGAATTTCGACTTCAAGCTTACGAGAATAACAAAATGTAGAAGGAAAAAGTCAACAGGTGGCACGATCGGGGTCTAGTGCTCAAGAAATTTGTGCCAGGGCAACAAGTTCTTTTAATCAACTCTCGTCTCCGTCTTTTCCATGGAAAGTTGAAGTCAAGATGGTCAGGTCCTTTCATAATCAAAACTGTGTTTCCACATGGAGCGGTGGAAATTTTTGAGAATGATCTGGGCCAGGCGTTTAAGGTAAATGGTCAATGGTTGAAGCATTATTATGGTGGCAAACCGCGAGGTGGTTAGTATCGTTTTAATGTCCACTTGATCTCGAGATTCTACGTCGAGCTAGCGATGTAAAAGAAGCACTTCTTGGGAGGCAACCCAAGTATGTTGTATATTAGTAGGTAGAGGAAGTAAGAAGAAAAGAGAAAAACACAAAAAAATCAGAAAAAGAAAAAACTTCAGGGCCAAGTACAGAAGTTGGGCGTTCCCGTGCTGATCTAGCACGCGGCCACACCGTTTTTCCAGTAGCTGAGCGCGCCCGCGCTATCCTAGCGTGCGCCCGCGCGATCCTAGCGATGTTGGTGATATTGATGCTAGTGTAGTGATGTCGTATTTAGTGATGTTCAGTCTTGTTGAATTGATCTGCATGCTAGAGACATTTATATTTCACTAAGTCTTATAGATTGCTACCGTGCTAGATCATAGTCATGATTTGTTGGTTTATCAAGGTTTAATCACTTGTTTATATTTAGAATTTAGGATATTCTCTTAATAATAAAAGACATGGATATTTAAAAATTGGAGGAAATTGGATTTCATTGCTAGTGTATAGCTAGGTGTCAAAAGGCTAGTAGACAGCTCATATTTTTATGAGTAGTCTAGGGTTGAATGAGATGGAGCGAAGCGCACTCATTCAAAAATTGTTAAAAAAAAGAAAAAAAAAGAGAAAAAAATGAAAATAATAATAATAAAAAAAAGAATAAGTGTTATCTATAATTGATCACGAGTGGGCTCTTTAGTACTCGAGTTATTAAGTTCTTAGGGGACTTTGTGCCTAGTGACCTAAGGCTTCTATAGTCTGGGATCCGCTAACCTAACGCTCACTACATGGCTACTATTGTATAAGTCTTTTGTGGACCTCACTCATTGCATAATCAAATAAGTATATGTGTTTTGTTTTGTATGAATAAAAGCATGAATCCATGATTATCTCCGATAAAAGAATTGAAGTGTTATAAGTTATTTTGAGTCTAGCTTTTATTCTGTTTATAAACTTGCGATTGTCTTGATAAGTAGTAAGTTATGATTGTCGATCTAGTTGCTATAGTGTATCTGTAAGCATTTGCACACACGCACCTCTCCGGTGTGTATATTGATTTGTGAGATTTGACGGATCTTTATGCGAATAATTGCATTTGCTGAGGTGTTGCTAGTTTATTGGTTTAGTTATTCTTTGGGGATCGTTGCATTCATATTAGTTGCATTCATGCATTTTTATTTCTTGTTCTTTGAGTCTGTATATGCTTGAGGACAAACATCGATTCAAGTTTGGGGGTGTGTTAAGTGGCATTTATGACACTTATTTATGCTCTAATAAGATTTAAGTTGGTGTATTTGTACTCAAGTTATTTGTGTTTTAACGTGTTTTCAAGTGTTTTTGCATTTCAGGCTTTACTTCGTGAATTAGGTGAATTAGCATTGTTTTGATGCTAATATGGTGTTTAAGATGTCTTGAAATAAAAGCTTGAAAGATTGGCTCGAAGCTGCAAGGAATAAAGAAGAAGAAAAAATAAAATTTTGGCAGAAGGCAGGCGCGCCCGCGTTGGTATTGCGCGCGGCCGTGCCGGGGGAACAGAGAGACAGCGCGCCCGCGCTAGTGAAGCGTGCGCCCGTGCTGCGTCGGGATAAAAGAAATCCTGATTCTTTTGCAATTCGAATTCTGGACTCCTGGGATACATGGACTGCTATATAAACATAAATTAGGTCATTTTTCAACATATATATTCAGATATTCAGAGTTTTTAAGACATCAAGGAGGGAGAAGACGACAAGAGACATTTTGGCACAATTCAACAAAGGCGAAGACGATCTAGTTTATTCTTGTGAATCTTTGTTTTGAGTTGTAATTTGGATGTTTGTTTCTTGTTTTGCTGAACCTATATTCTTGTGTGTACTTCGTTTTATTTATTCGTATAAAGACTACGTTTCCTATATCATATTTTCATTGGAACCCATGTTGGCGATGAGTTCGATTATAGGCTAATCGTTATCGTGGGGTTCTAGCGGATTTATTTATGGATTTCTTTAGTTAAATTGTTTGATGCCTTAGTATGTGGTGATTATATGATATCCTAGTATTGGTTGTGCTTATTCGTCTTGTGAGCATCGCGAACTTATAAGATAGTGTGTTAATTCTTAATGAAGCGAAAGTGAATTTAAGAATTTAGAACTTGCCATGCTAGCATAGGTTCATGTATTGTTATGCATGATTCGTAGGTAATTTTAACGATCTTACTTGCCCTATGTAATCAAGATAGATAACTTGTGCTTAAACCGTTATGTTATCAAATTCTATAGATATATAGGGTCTCAATATAATTGGTGGCTATTCAGCTTCTATCTCTTTTGTGGATATTTGGTAGAATGGTACTCGTGCATCGAAAGTTCGCGTTTATCAGTTTCGTGTTGTCTGATTAGTGTCATCACCATTGCATGCTAAGATTGAGAATAATAAAACTATTGAATGAAGCTAAGATTGAGAATAATAAAACTATTGAATGAAGTACTTAATGAAGTTAGAATCCCATATTTGCCATATATATTAATCCAGTCTATTTTATTCTCTAAGTTATAATTGTTAGCATAATTTTTAGTTATAAACATCCTCACTTTGTTATTGTCTTAGCATTGAATAATAAACATACATTGTTGCTTAGGTGCATAATTTAGATAGTTAACCAATACAGTCTCTGTGGGATCGAATTTGATTTATATCTTATACTACTTACGAACTCGTATACTTGTGTAACACCCCCAGATCCGGGGTCGGGGATCCGGGTCGTCACGAGTTCCATTTCCCTTAATAACATCCAATCTTAATAATTACTCAACTACTCTGCACTGTGACCCCACAATAAACACACACACCACACGTTATAGTCTCAGAGATGAACATCCAAAAATAACCACAAGTCATTTTATTCCACAATTATCTGCCAATACACCTTAAAAGGTTTTCTGAATAAACTTACATTTCTTTGCCATTATTACAATTCATAATTATACATAAATCTGATACATTAGAAGTTGAAAGCCTAGCCTATTGGTAGTTCCTACCTCAGCTACAACGGCATCAATGCTTCTAGAAAACTGCGGAACGTCTCCTAATCGCTTGTGAATCGGGAGCTTGGTCCTGTTCATCCTTTCTATCTGTTGTTGTGTGATGAAAGAAGAAAGCAAGGGTGAGCAGCAAGCCCACCAAAATAATATGTATAATGATTAACAATATATGAGCCTTCTCATAGTACTCATGAAAGTCTTGGTCAAAAGAAATGAACCAAGTTGATATCTTAATGCGATGAAGTCGCAAAATATTCAGTATATATATACATATATACTTTTCAAAATATTGGAAGTCCTCTTCCATGCATAATACACACAGAGTTCCAGTGTATAACTGTATAAAAATACCGTTGCAAGGTGATCTCATATATCTAACCTTGTCTCAACGTTTTTCTAAAAATCTTTGTCATGCATAAGATAATCATTTACTAGATATAAGTTTAAAAAAAATGAAGTTACAAGATACTCCAATATACTTTATATCCAAATACTACTTGAACTACCACCGTTCAAGTTATAATCAGTTTCAAAGTTCATCACCCAGATGAGACTACAAGATAAGACTTGAATAGATTCAATCTTTGAAATATCATTATAAATAATGAAGTTACGAGATACTTCATTAAGTCCTGATATATATATCCATATATATATATATATATCTCATAAATTTCCTGAAAATCTCTGTCATGTAAAGTATGAACAGAGTTATAATATCCAATGAATTTTGGAAAGGAAAAGAATTTTGGCATAAACCAGATATCTTGCTGATCAGGAAAAGATACCAATAAGTAACCTTTTCTACTGTAGATGGATGAATTCCTCACCGGTTATCACCCTGGCCGCATTAGGACCTCGCGCTAGACCGTTACCCGGCCACTCACGCGTTGATGGACTGCCACCCAGCCACTTACACTTTGATAGACCGTACCCCGGCCTGTCGCTTATGCCGACTCAATTAGATGGGCTTACTTCCCGAACATTGGGCAAGTAATCAATTCATTTATCAAAACAGCAACCTTGTTGCGAATATAAAATACACCATAGAGCCGGATCCCTCAGGTTTTGAATGAGTATTTAAATCCCCTTTAAAAGGAAGATCTTAAATATAAAAATGAGTTTTGGGATCCGCTCTAACTTTTAAAAATCATTTTGAAGACTCGAAAATACTTTAAAGAGTGTTTGAAGTAATGCTGATTTAATGAAGTAAATCAGTCCCAATATATTTAGAAAATGTCTGAATATTATTATTTAAATAATATTCCCATAAAGAATAATCTTTATACAAATAATTGAAGTAGAAGTTGTAAGACTTATACTTGAAATGAGTATTAAATAACCAAAGATATACTTATATGAAAGTACTATCTTTATTTGAATAATCGAAAATAAGTTTGATTATCGAAACATTATTCTTCAATAAAATAAAGAATATATCTCAGCAAATAATCGGAGTCATAGATCCTCAAATGAATATTCAAATAATATTCATTAAATAATATAAACTGAGTCATAAGCCCTCGAATGAATATTCAAATATTATTCAATAAATAATATAAAAGTGTCATAAGCCCTCAAATGAATATTCAAATATTAATCAATAAATAATATAAACTGAGTCATAAGCCCTCGAATGAATATTCAAATATTATTCAAATAATAAAATAAAAGGAGTCATAAGTCCTCGAATGAATATTCGTAATAATATTCATTAAATAAAATAAAGTTATCGAATAAACCTTATTCGATTAATAGTTTTAAAAACTATATCAATATATATATATATATATAAATATATATTATACTCGGGAGCCTCGCTTCCCGGTTTAGAAATATGTTCACCTTTTATCCCCTATACTAAGGGTAAACTCAAATACCGCTTATCTCTAGCATAGGTATTATGCAACTATAAGCATTTGAACCAACAGATATATAAATCAAGAATATGAAACAGGCATGCATATATACCATATCACATGCTACAATATATCGCAAGAATTTGCTAATAACCAATATGCATTTATCGCAAGATCATGCATATACACATCTACATCACAACAACAGTTATACGGGTAGAAAACTTGCCTGAGCGACTTGGGGTGATAAAAGGCTCGGGACGAGTCTGGTAACCTATAAACAACAAGTAAGTTGGAATTAAACCAAAGTCACTTGTAAATCTATACTTTAACTAACTTAGACTCTAACGCTTGTTTTGCGCTTACTGATTTGCTTAAGTCACTCGGGTACCCTCGGCTCCACCATTTTTAATAATTTAACCTTTACGAGTTTTAAAGCGATTCCTTCGCGAGTGTCTTACCAACTGCCTAACACACTTACCATAAATGTTTCATGCATTAATTAACCCTTTTTGGTCTTTAACCTATGTTTCAAAGTAAGGCGAGGGGAAAAGTTTCGTTCGCGAAACGCCGTTACTTGAAACGGTCGTTTCTCCTAAACCGTGCATCGGAATCGAACGAACTATATATCAAAACGAAGCTCGTAACATGAGCTATCTAAAAATGGCAGTGGTCGTAATCTAGCAGGGGGTTCTCGGGTCCTAATGCTATGCACAAAAACAGTCCAAAGAAAATCGGACGTTACGACGGCTATGTTTACGCGATTTCCAATATTTTAAACCATTCAAAACCCTCCCAATTCAACCTCAAATCCAACATACAACCAACATCCATCCTTATCACATCATAACAACCTCAACCAATTCAATTTTAACATTCATACTTATGCCTAAGCTTAACTTTAACCATACTTAAGTTCTTTTAATCAAAACCACAACATTTACCATTCCATTTCACTACCATTTCAATTCCCAAACTCTAATCACAACAACAAGCTACAATATCATTTTACTAATCAAAATCATCTTATAATACATAATAATCTAGGGTTTGGAGATGGTATACCTTCCTTGAAGTGGTGGGAGGAGCTAGGAAGCCTTAAGAAGCTTTGAGAAGTCTTAGGAATGATTGGATCTTCAAGGAAAACAAGAAAAACTTCAAGTTAAAAACTTGAAAACACTATTCATAGCCTTCTTCTTTGATTAAATGGAGAAGATGGAGAAGGAATTGATGGCTTAAACTCATGATATAGCCCTAACTAAGCATGAAGATGATTAGGGAATTAACTCACCAATTTAGGAAGCTTGGATCTTTGATTTTGAATTTCTTGCTCTTTTGAATAGTAAAAAGCCGAGAGCTTCTTCAAGAACAAGCCTTGGTTCTTTTTGATTTTGATGAAAATGATTTTACTTGGCTTGGTTGCTTTGTTTTTGTGTTTGATTTAGTCAATTACCTTGTTGCCCTTGAATTTGTGTGGTTCTCATTCAACCACACCTCCTTCCTTCCCATGTCATGCTTGTGTCATCCTCACGATGTCATCCTCCCCTCCTTGTCCTCTTTCTATTGGTTGGATGACATCATCCCCACTAATCCCCTTGATTAACTTCCTAATCGTTTGCCTAATGACCGCTGATCTGTTATACGGTTCGCTTAACTTTCGTTTTCGTTTATCGTTTGAGGGATCATACCCGGGATCTTATTACTTAGGTTCCCTTAACCTTTCTCAATATATTGTATTCCTTTTATGATCCTCTCTTATAATCCTTTAATTTAAATCCTTTTTATCCTGTTACCTTATACTCAATTATTTCTGTATCTATTGGATTTCCGGGAAAATCAAAGTGTTCGGAATTAGATTCTGACGATCTTTACATACACTTATATACCACATAGAGTGCTAATAATATTCCATAAGATCAATAACAGAACCCCTACATAGCGTGGCATGAAAATTTTTCTCATTCAGCAAAAACACTATTCATAAGGGTTTCAAAAATTTCCAAAAATTGGGGTTATTACAATCTCCCCTCCTTAAAAGGATTCCGTCCCGGAATCAGATAGAAAACAGTTGGGGATGCTTTTCTAGCATTGTGCCTTCTAACTCTCTAGTCAATTTTCGACATTGTGGTCCTACCACCAACTCTGCCTAGTTTGATAATCCTTCTCCTAAGCACTTGTTCCTTTTCACTCTATAACCCTTCCTGGTTGCTCCATATAGGTTACGTCGGGTTGCATATCTATGCGCTCATATGCCTCTATTTATCTGGCATCTGAATTACACTTCCTTAACATTGATACGTGAAACACGTTACGACCTGCTACATGTTCGGGGTTAGGGCTAGCTCATATGCTAACTTCCCAAACGTCTTAATATATCCAAGGGTCCAACAAATTGTAGACTTAGCTTTCCTTTCTTTCCGAACCTCATCAATCCTTTCCAAGGGATACCTATAACATTACTAGGTCCCCTATTTCATACTCTTTGTCCTTTCGTGTCATGTCCATCTTGGGCTACTACCAGCCGTCCTCTGATTAGATCTATCATATCCTTGGTCCTTTGGACTACTGCGGATCCGAGCATCTTGCGCTCTACAACTTCATCCTAACATAAGGGAGATCGACATTGTCTTCCCGCAAGGATCTCATAAGGTGACATCTCGATAATGACAAATGATCTATTGTCATAAGAAAACTCAATCCGTCTTAAGTGATCATTCCAATTTCTTTCAAGTATATTGCACAAACTCTCATTATAGCTTTTAGCATTAGAGCTTTTGCTTCTCAATACCCATTCTTTTCCAGTTCGTAATCGCTACTACCTTCCATTCCTAATATTATACTGGTTATACTTTTGCTCGTTAGCATTCTATAACCTTTTAATAACCTCGTCAACCTTAGTATCACGAATGTGCTTCCATTCCGCATACCACCACAACTTTACTACTCCTTTTTCAGCTGCTTCTATCTTCGAAAGCTTAGTCCTTCATATAGAAGTAAAAGAATTTATTGAGAGATCACTATGATCATGAACACTTGTTATATCGCATAGTTAGTACAGAAGGTGGCCAGCCTTTAGTACTTGACAAGCAATTAAACAATAGATGGTATCCCACTAGGCTTCTATCACACAGATAGATAGTCATTCAGCAATACCTCCCCTTTCTGGAAGGGTTGTTCTTCTCAGCTTACATGAAATGAAAAGAAGAGAAAAGAACGAATTGAAGAGAATTGTATATATGAAAAAAAATATACTGCCACAAAATATCTGGCTTGGAACCTACCTCTGAACTATAGAGGTTTGTCATAGGAGAACGAAACATATGAGTATTTATATCAACATCAAGTATTATAGCATCGTATTTCCCATGCCTAAATATTTCTATTCCGTCCATAATTCTATGGACCCATGCTCTTCCTCGAGCTTATACACAATCACCTTTGAAACTCCCTCGATTTCGAAAATCGAACCTGGGATCTCATTTTAGACATCACCGTTACTAGAGTTCTATGCTTGCACCGCAACCTTCCTCATATAGTAATACGACTCTCTATTGATAAGAAAGAATAAATATACAATAGGTAGATACTCTACTTAATTAGTCTATCAATGATAACTTATACACTACCACGACCCGATTAGTGGTACTCAATCTCAACACCCATTCCAATACAACTCTCACGGTTGTAATCAGCTCAATACTCGCAGAATCATTGCTGCCTTACTATGGTCCACCACTGACCTACTATAGTCATTCATTTTCCATGAAGTCTTAATAGCTAACCATACGGAGTCCATACATGTCGTATCAAATCCTTCTAAGGAGTTAACATAACCACCAATCACAATTCATGAAGAACACTCCAAACTCTGACGTACTTTCATGACATGAAGCAGATAAAATTGCAGAAGAGTTTCAATCAAAGCAACGATAGCAGGTTAATACCATTCTTAATCATATGCCTTAAATAGAAGACTTAACTCAAAGGTTTGTTTAGTCCTTTTTGAAACATGGTCCTGGCTTATCTCAAGAT
Source organism: Apium graveolens (assembly GCF_009905375.1). Taxonomy (NCBI): domain Eukaryota; kingdom Viridiplantae; phylum Streptophyta; class Magnoliopsida; order Apiales; family Apiaceae; genus Apium; species Apium graveolens. The sequence continues at coordinate 156,766,044 of NC_133652.1, forward strand.
AGGACCTTCTAAGATAGATAGCCCGTTCATGGCGATTACACGAATTAAACCTTTACCAACTACTATTACGGTTGGGTATTGCACAGTCATCAGAAGGAATGTCAATCTTCCAAACCATAATACAACCTTCACAGCTTTAACCATCATCACTGTATTCTTCTGGCACAGGCGCCTATAATTATCCTCTTACCTTTAAAGTGTCGGCCACCTCTTTGGCCTTTCCTGATAGTACAATTTCCTTACAGTCAATGTCATTTTAACCACCTCCAAATAATTTTCTACCTCATTTCAATCACAGCTTATGTGAAGATGTTTTCCTTAAAATCTGATGAGTAAAAAAAAAATCACCATTTTTTTCCATAAAGTTATTGCCTCAGTCTTTAGAGGTTAATCACTGTCACGACTGACTCTCAATTATACTTAGAACATCTTTTATCTTAAGTCCTAATTGCCCTGAACAATTTCGACCATTACTGGTTCGATCCATACCTTCTCGTGGTTTAACACGTGCCTCACTTGGCATCAATATAATTATGTCATATTTCCTTTATCAACATTTCTATTCTTGAAAATATTGAATATTACCTTTCTCCTTGTAAAACCTCTAGGGTTATCCTTGAATCGTTCCTCCTGTATTCCTTAGATACAGGGCATATCAAAATACCGTTTACTAATACCAGAATCATTGTCTATATACTTCTGAAAAATTTCTCCACTGATACTTAAAGGTTGTTGTTACCTTAACCGTTTCCAAATCCTACTGTCAAACTCATACTATCCCTACTAAGGGTGAAATGCCAACCTTTATGCATTCCCCTAGGATTCGTTTTAAGTTACCGATGTTCTATCCTTAATTCCACCTTTAAAAAGGTACAAGCATCCTTCCATGGATAAATCAAGTCATATTTCCTTGATAGATTATCTTATTGATCATTCCCCACCTCGATAGTCTATACCTAACTTCATAATAGCATCCTTATTCAAATTGAGGTCAATCCATATGGCCTCCAAAAGATAACAATGGTCATCCGCTTTTCTTTCCTGATTTTGTAATGATAACATGGATGTTCTGGAAGATATTGGTCATGTTCAACATGAACTTCTTCTTAATAATTCCTTATTTACTTTTGTTGTTTATCTCAACAGTCACCTCAATGTTGGGATATCTTTCATATCTGGCGTCTCCCTTTCTGGGTATCATGCCACCGGTCTTACACTTCACCTTCTTGAAGGTCACTTCCTTCATCCAATTTTCTTAATTTCTTACTTTCTTGTCTCCTCAGTCTATCCGCGTCTCATTATTTATCCTTCGAATTATCTCAAGGTTTCCTCGAATCCTCCCAAATTACAGGGGATAAAATGTACATAACTCGTATGCCTTCAACCATCAACTTTAACTCATGGTGAATCACCCTCATACCAATGATTACATACTTTCCTATTTCTATTGCTACGAGTCTTTAGGGTTTCCTCATACCCAACTCCCTTATCATTTCTCAAACTCTATTGCCTTTATATTCCTTTCCACTTCAGTTTCTTTTTATTTTCCTTTCTCTTATCATTATTTCACGAACCAATCACAACATAAGCATTGATTTCAAACATCCCGTCATTCCGGATTCGTGTCCTCAAAACGAATCTTGATAACTTTTACAACTTAGATTCCTAATTCATCATACTCGTCTGCCTTTGTTCTGACTCTAAAGCTTTTACACTATCTCCTTATCTTTGGGAATTACTTTCCTGAAAACAATTGACTGGACTTAAATCAGTTTATTATAATCTCTTGCTCCGTGCCTTCCTTGGTCTTTCACCAGCGGGTGGTCTCTCTCTTAGGAGGGTAAGTGACAAAAACAGTCTTTTGTGATTCGTCCATCACTTAGAATCTCAAATGATTCCTCTATTTCCTTTAGCCAGGTCCTCGCCTCGGCTGGGCCAGCTTGTTCCTTGGAACTCTGAGAGCTTAGCGACTTAGAGGTCCTGAAAGAATTTCACACCACATTGTTTCCTCAAGGTGGTGGTTGGGAATAAAATATAAGTTCTGTTTAGACAGGTTCATGAATTTCCGTATAGGAGTACCGTCTCGGGTCTCCTTATCTCGCTCGACTTTTGCTTTCTTAGTCTAAATATTTCTTCCTACTCCCCATAATTAGAGTCATCTTTTAATTTAAAATCTTCATTTTCCACTTTATTATATTCCGGGTTCTTTATATCTTAATTGCAACCTCCCTGATTATCACGTTCCAGGTTTGCGCTTAATCTTTTTCCTCGTGGGGGGCATATTACTTGGAAAATTTTGAGAATCTCCGGATATTTGTCTTACTTACTTTGCTTAAGTCTTCCCCTCGTTTAGTCCTTGCACGATTGCAAATTATGAATTCTTAAGTTCGATAAACTTCATGACACTCTCTTAAGTGTTAATAGAGCAATTAACAATGTGATTTATCACAAACAAACTGAACTGAACTGAAATTAACGAATATATACATAACCATTTGTTCGAGGGTACAACAACTGAACATATTAAAGAGGATTACATCATTTGAACTTATCGCTCCTATTCCAAAAGTACTACCATAGATAGTCATCTCATCATTAAAACTAATCATTCATAACTTGGGCTAATCCTCCAAAAGCGGTGCTACATGAAACCCTTGTTTGATTGCTCTGGCTCTACACACTACCATGGATTAAGAGATGCGAGCACGCACGACATCCCTAACCTGCTCCATCACAGAGGTGATGAGGTCTAAGATAGTCGCAAGTAGAGCCAGATCAACCTGACCCTCAAGATGGCCTCTAGCTGTAACACGGGTGGTAGCCTCAATCCTTTCCATGCTATACGCTAATCCTGCCGGAAGTATCCCGCCCTCAATCCTTGGTGCAGTAAGTCGATCCAACAGATCACTCCTAACATTACGGGCCTCAGACAGGCCACCCAAAGTCATATAATAATTGGCGATAAGAGAAGCCTGAGTGGTAGCATCTAGCAGTCCATGGGGTGCAGGTGGTGCAGACCCAGGAGATCCAAATGGATAACCAAGAACGGTATCAGGTGACAATGGTTCAGGGGATAAAGGTGGCATTTCCTCAGTATGTGCTGGGCTCTGTACAGGGGAGGGAACATGAATTGGTGGAACCTCATGGGTGTCTACAGGAGCCTCTGGAAGAGGGTCTGATACTGGTATAATTGGTGTCGTGAAAGGCCCCACTCCTTCTGCCCTCATTAACCTTTGTGCCCTTGGTAACTCTTCATCCTCTAGTGCCACCCTTGCGGCCATTCTTGCTGTGGTAGTCGCCCTGACTACGGTCATCAGTTCCTCAGCGGTCCTCTCTTCATTCTCATCAGAATCCTCCATGAGATCCTCTTCAGCCACAATCCTTTCCGGAATAACATCCTCAACCGCAACATTCTCTATCTGAACCTCATCCGGTCCCTCATTAGGGTACTCCATCGGATTCACAATTTGATCTCCAACTTGTAATAAAACATCCTCATGTTGATGCTCCTGAACCTCAAGGTTCGGTGCTCCGCTGCCCTATACGAGAACGAACTATGTTACTATCGCGATACTTATAAGGGTTCCCGTAAGGGTTTTATCTGTCAGTACTATGTTAGGTAGCCCGACTATGAACTTGGCAACAGTTCTTATTATCTTGGTTAACTTATTATCTTAACGTCACATCATCTCTGAGGTTTATAACGCTTAGCTCTGATACCATTTCTGTAACACCCCCAGATACGGGGTCGGGGATCCGGGTCGTCACGAGTTCCATTTCCCTTAATAACATCCAATCTTAATAATTACTCAACTACTCTGCACTGTGACCCCACAATAAACACACACACCACACGTTATAGTCTCAGAGATGAACATCCAAAAATAACCACAAGTCATTTTATTCCACAATTATCTACCAATACACCTTAAAAGGTTTTCTGAATAAACTTACATTTCTTTGCCATTATTATAATTCATAATTATACATAAATCTGATACATTAGAAGTTGAAAGCCTAGCCTATTGGTAGTTCCTACCTCAGCTACGGCGGCATCAATGCTTCTAGAAAACTGCGGAACGTCTCCTAATCGCTTGCGAATTGGGAGCTTGGTCCTGTTCATCCTTTCTATCTGTTGTTGTGTGATGAAAGAAGAAAGCAAGGGTGAGCAGCAAGCCCACCAAAATAATATGTATAATGATTAACAATATATGAGCCTTCTCATAGTACTCATGAAAGTCTTGGTCAAAAGAAATGAACCAAGTTGATATCTTAATGCGATGAAGTCGCAAAATATTCAGTATATATATACATATATACTTTTCAAAATATTGGAAGTCCTCTTCCATGCATAATACACACAGAGTTCCAGTGTATAACTGTATAAAAATACCGTTGCAAGGTGATCTCATATATCTAACCTTGTCTCAATGTTTTTCTAAAAATCTTTGTCATGCATAAGATAATCATTTACTAGATATAAGTTTAAAAAAAATGAAGTTACAAGATACTCCAATATACTTTATATCCAAATACTACTTGAACTACCACCGTTCAAGTTATAATCAGTTTCAAAGTTCATCACCCAGATGAGACTACAAGATAAGACTTGAATAGATTCAATCTTTGAAATATCATTATAAATAATGAAGTTACGAGATACTTCATTAAGTCCTGATATATATATCCATATATATATATATATATATATCTCATAAATTTCCTGAAAATCTCTGTCATGTAAAGTATGAACAGAGTTATAATATCCAATGAATTTTGGAAAGGAAAAGAATTTTGGCATAAACCAGATATCTTGCTGATCAGGAAAAGATACCAATAAGTAACCTTTTCTACTGTAGATGGATGAATTCCTCACCGGTTATCACCCTGGCCGCATTAGGACCTCGCGCTAGACCGTTACCCGGCCACTCACGCGTTGATGGACTGCCACCCAGCCACTTACACTTTGATAGACCGTACCCCGGCCTGTCGCTTATGCCGACTCAATTAGATGGGCTTACTTCCCGAACATTGGGCAAGTAATCAATTCATTTATCAAAACAGCAACCTTGTTGCGAATATAAAATACACCATAGAGCCGGATCCCTCAGGTTTTGAATGAGTATTTAAATCCCCTTTAAAAGGAAGATCTTAAATATAAAAATGAGTTTTGGGATCCGCTCTAACTTTTAAAAATCATTTTGAAGACTCGAAAATACTTTAAAGAGTGTTTGAAGTAATGCTGATTTAATGAAGTAAATCAGTCCCAATATATTTAGAAAATGTCTGAATATTATTATTTAAATAATATTCCCATAAAGAATAATCTTTATACAAATAATTGAAGTAGAAGTTGTAAGACTTATACTTGAAATGAGTATTAAATAACCAAAGATATACTTATATGAAAGTACTATCTTTATTTGAATAATCGAAAATAAGTTTGATTATCGAAACATTATTCTTCAATAAAATAAAGAATATATCTCAGCAAATAATCGGAGTCATAGATCCTCAAATGAATATTCAAATAATATTCATTAAATAATATAAACTGAGTCATAAGCCCTCGAATGAATATTCAAATATTATTCAATAAATAATATAAAAGTGTCATAAGCCCTCAAATGAATATTCAAATATTAATCAATAAATAATATAAACTGAGTCATAAGCCCTCGAATGAATATTCAAATATTATTCAAATAATAAAATAAAAGGAGTCATAAGTCCTCGAATGAATATTCGTAATAATATTCATTAAATAAAATAAAGTTATCGAATAAACCTTATTCGATTAATAGTTTTAAAAACTATATCAATATATATATATATATATAAATATATATTATACTCGGGAGCCTCGCTTCCCGGTTTAGAAATATGTTCACCTTTTATCCCCTATACTAAGGGTAAACTCAAATACCGCTTATCTCTAGCATAGGTATTATGCAACTATAAGCATTTGAACCAACAGATATATAAATCAAGAATATGAAACAGGCATGCATATATACCATATCACATGCTACAATATATCGCAAGAATTTGCTAATAACCAATATGCATTTATCGCAAGATCATGCATATACACATCTACATCACAACAACAGTTATACGGGTAGAAAACTTGCCTGAGCGACTTGGGGTGATAAAAGGCTCGGGACGAGTCTGGTAACCTATAAACAACAAGTAAGTTGGAATTAAACCAAAGTCACTTGTAAATCTATACTTTAACTAACTTAGACTCTAACGCTTGTTTTGCGCTTACTGATTTGCTTAAGTCACTCGGGTACCCTCGGCTCCACCATTTTTAATAATTTAACCTTTACGAGTTTTAAAGTGATTCCTTCGCGAGTGTCTTACCAACTGCCTAACACACTTACCATAAATGTTTCATGCATTAATTAACCCTTTTTGGTCTTTAACCTATGTTTCAAAGTAAGGCGAGGGGAAAAGTTTCGTTCGCGAAACGCCGTTACTTGAAACGGTCGTTTCTCCTAAACCGTGCATCGGAATCGAACGAACTATATATCAAAACGAAGCTCGTAACATGAGCTATCTAAACATGGCAGTGGTCATAATCTAGCAGGGGGTTCTCGGGTCCTAATGCTATGCACAAAAACAGTCCAAAGAAAATCGGACGTTACGACGGCTATGTTTACGCGATTTCCAATATTTTAAACCATTCAAAACCCTCCCAATTCAACCTCAAATCCAACATACAACCAACATCCATCCTTATCACATCATAACAACCTCAACCAATTCAATTTTAACATTCATACTTATGCCTAAGCTTAACTTTAACCATACTTAAGTTCTTTTAATCAAAACCACAACATTTACCATTCCATTTCACTACCATTTCAATTCCCAAACTCTAATCACAACAACAAGCTACAATATCATTCTACTAATCAAAATCATCTTATAATACATAAGAATCTAGGGTTTGGAGATGGTATACCTTCCTTGAAGTGGTGGGAGGAGCTAGGAAGCCTTAAGAAGCTTTGAGAGGTCTTAGGAATGCTTGGATCTTCAAGGAAAACAAGAAAAACTTCAAGTTAAAAACTTGAAAACACTATTCATAGCCTTCTTCTTTGATTAAATGGAGAAGATGGAGAAGGAATTGATGGCTTAAACTCATGATATAGCCCTAACTAAGCATGAAGATGATTAGGGAATTAACTCACCAATTTAGGAAGCTTGGATCTTTGATTTTGAATTTCTTGCTCTTTTGAATAGTAAAAAGCCGAGAGCTTCTTCAAGAACAAGCCTTGGTTCTTTTTGATTTTGATGAAAATGATTTTACTTGGCTTGGTTGCTTTGTTTTTGTGTTTGATTTAGTCAATTACCTTGTTGCCCTTGAATTTGTGTGGTTCTCATTCAACCACACCTCCTTCCTTCCCATGTCATGCTTGTGTCATCCTCATGATGTCATCCTCCCCTCCTTGTCCTCTTTCTATTGGTTGGATGACATCATCCCCACTAATCCCCTTGATTAACTTCCTAATCGTTTGCCTAATGACCGCTGATCTGTTATACGGTTCGCTTAACTTTCATTTTCGTTTATCGTTTGAGGGATCATACCCGGGATCTTATTACTTAGGTTCCCTTAACCTTTCTTAATATATTGTATTCCTTTTATGATCCTCTCTTATAATCCTTTAATTTAAATCCTTTTTATCCTGTTACCTTATACTCAATTCTTTCCGTATCTATTGGATTTCCGGGAAAATCAAAGTGTTCGGAATTGGATTCTGACGATCTTTAAATACACTTATATACCACATAGAGTACTAATAATATTCCATAAGATCAATAACAGAACCCCTACATAGCGTGGCATGAAAATTTTTCTCATTCAGCAAAAACACTATTCATAAGGGTTTCAAAAATTTCCAAAAATTGGGGTTAATACAACTTGCGTGTAATATTAGCGCGTGTTTAGCGACTAACTGTGGTATGAAATGAAGTAATCAAAGTGGACCCAACAAATATTTAAGCTATTACGAATTGGGAAAGGCCAAAAACACCAACAGAGGTGAGAAGTTTCTTGGGATTTGCGAGATATTATCGACGATTTGTTCAAGATTTCTCAAAGATTGCGACGCCTTTGACAAAGCTTACCAGGAAAAGTGAGAAGTTTATATGGAACAAGAAGTGCGAAGAAAGTTTTCAAGAATTAAAGAAGAGATTGATCACGTCACCTATTTTGTCACTTCCAGATGATCAAGGGAACTTCGTAATTAATAGTGATGCTTCTCATAAGGGATTAGGTTGTGTTTTGATGCAGCATGATAAAGTCATTGCATACGCGTCTAGACAACTAAAATCTCATGAGCATAAGTATCATACTCATGAATTGGAACTAGCAGCGATAGTATTCACCTTGAAGATTTGGAGATATTACATATATAATGCCCTCCAGACCCGGGGTATAAGCCTGGGGGTTACTAGCTAATCACCAAACCAGTACAATCTGATTAACAAATAATAAATAAATAAATATAAACCCCTTTAACACTAACCATGATCTTTTTAGGTTGAAGTATGAAAACAACAACCACTAACTACTTTATTACAAACCAAATTCAAAATTTTACAAACTCTCTTTATTACAAACCATTGTCTAACCAGTTTTAAACTAAGTTCGTCTTTTATTCAAACACACACACACTAACTATCCACACTCCACCTGTTCGGGAAACTCAAATCTTTCTTCCTGGATTGGGATCAACACCTTGGGTATGAGAGGATCCCGAGGCTTGACCCGCTTCTTTACCACTGGAGTCCTGATGGGTTTCATATTTCTTCTTAACTGAAAACAATAAGGTGAATAACAACAAAAAGGGTGAGCCAAAAATTGCTCAACAAGTCCGCAAAATACAAACAATGTTTAAGCAATTTAAGTGAAACGGTAACCTGGGTTTATCTCCAAAGATATAGCCCCGCGAGAATAGAATGAAGGCCATTACTGACGAGTACAAACGAACTAAACTGGACACAAGTTTGCATCTATACCCTGCTGATCAGACAAGATACAGTGCAGATCTATATCCCACTAAATAATTGACAGTAGATAAGAAAACAATTTATCCTGTATTAATCAAATTTAGATAATGGTTCGAAGAATGAAAACATTTTGCGTAATATAAAAACAGAAAATGTAAACAGTTAAATAAAATGTTTGTTCTTTTCTCTCTTTTTTTCTTCTACAGAATTTAAAGTACGAAAAGCTGTAAAACAATAAAGTAAAGGTAAATGTTGTAAAACTGTAAAGACTGAAATTTTAAATAAAAGAAATTTGAAAAAGTTCATTTTATATATATGACACCAGCCTCAGGTGTAAGTGCTTGGTATAAAAAGTCTCGCTCTGCTGGTCATCACTGCGGCTATAAGTCAAACTAACTACTACCAGTCAAACTGCTACTACAAGTCAAGCTACTACTACACACATACACATTACTCACTATATCATAGTAGGATTCATCTATATACATCTGTCCTCTGAATTCAATATCTCAGAACCCGGGCAGAATACGCCTCAACTCATCCCTAAGTATCTGAACCAAAGTCTGTGCCAAACGGAATATCCTGTAAAACTCCACAAAAAGAAGGTTGTCCCTCATGGGTCAAATCATCCAGCTCCCATGTAGCACTCATCAAAACAGACTGTAATCTCTGCCTCATCATGTAATCTGGCTGTAAGGCGGCTAACGGTCCTCGGTCTCTCTGATCAAATAAATGCATAATCTCCCTGCACTGAGCTCTCCAATACTCCACATCATCTCTCATAACCCTATACTCATGGTATGGTACCATATGTGGCTGTGCAACTTGACCGACTAACTCCTGTGACGGAACCCTCGACATCCGTGCACCCTGTTGTGGTAACCCCAACTATAAATCCACATCATGCTCGCCCATCCCTTCAACTGGGATCATCTGAAATATGTCTGGCTCTGGGGAATGTACTGGTATAGGAGGCAACACTGGTGGTGGTGGAAGCGCCGGCTCAATCCCCAGTATAAATTGATGCTCTACCGGAAGTGGAATCATCGACTCAAAGAACTCTAATGGGTCAAACATCTCTATAGGGTCATGGACTATCCCCTGTACTGGAGGTACTGGCTCCTGTGGCAATGGTGGTGGAGGTGGAAGAGGAGGAAACATGAACTCAGATACTGGTGGCACAACTGGTGCGACTGGCCCGGTGACTGTCCTCTCAGAAGAAGCCGAATAACCTGAAGACGCCATCTGATAATATACCAAAGAAAGAAGAAAGGTCAGTAAATCATTCCCAGAACTAATACCTTCATATCCTAATCTTATCTAAGTCCTAACACTATTCTTCCTATTTGACTATTCATATCTTATGTGATCTTCCTATCTTATCTTAACCCTAATGTTCTTGTTTTCAGGGACCAAACCTATAGCTCTGATGCCAAACCTGTAACACCCTCCAGACCCGAGGTATAAGCCTGGGGGTTACTAGCTAATCACCAAACCTGTACAATCTGATTAATAAATAATAATGATATAAATCTAAACCCCTTTAACACTAACCATGATCTTTTTAGGTTGAAGTATGAAAACAAGAACCACTAACTACATTATTACAAACCAAATTCAAAATCTTACAAACTCTCTTTATTACAAACCTTTATCTAACCAGTTTTAAACTAAGTTCATCTTTTATTCAAACACACACTAACTATCTACACTCCACATGTTCGGGCAACTCAAAGCTTTCTTCCTGGATTGGGATCAACACCTTGGGTATGAGAGGATCCCGAGGCTTGATCCGCTTCTTTACCACTCGAGTCCTGATGGGTTTTATATTCCTTCTTAACTGAAAATAATAAGGTGAATAATAATAAAAAGAGTGAGCCAAAAATTGCTCAACAAGTCCGCAAAATATAAATAATGTTTAAGCATTTTAAGTGAAACGGTAACCTCGGTATATCTCCAAAGATATAGCCTACGAGAATAGAAAGAAGGCCATTACTGGCGAGTACAAATGAACTAAACTGGACGCAAGTTCGCATCTATACCCTGCTGATCAGCCAGGATATAGTGCAGATCTATATTCCACTATATAGATCCCGTCAGGCACCCAGGCACTACGACCCATCTCAAGGATCTGGTTATGTCCTGGTCCTTAGGATTAAGTAGACTTAATCCCCAAAGACTCATTATCCAGTCCATGGAATAGTAACTGGAATAATCGGTATGCTTTGATATATTCTAATCACCAGAATACATCAATATTTGTGCGTAACAATAGGAATATGAACAATGAATTCAAATAAAAAGGAGAAATCAAGAATCGAAATGAAATATGAACAAGAGAATCAAAAGAGTGCAAGCGTGATAAGAATCTGAAGAAATATCACTATTCTAAAAATAGAATAGGGGAAAAACTTGCCTTATGCGCGACTCACTGCAAATATGTCACCTTCTTCTATCACCGACTCAAGCTGCCTTACTGGCTTAGCTTCAGTTAGAGAAATAGACTGGTTTAGTCATTTCGTACTTCAATTGTGTCTTGAACCGACTTCACATCGTTCATATTGTCTACCCATGCGCTTATGACTGACTCGTATATACATATTAGCAAGTAAGACTCGATTAACCACATAATACACATAAGCACATAAGAACATAATTATTTTTATAGTTAAAAATAATTTTTAGAATCAAAATCGACTCGTTGATCGCTCAACAGAGCATTATCAGACTCGTTTCCTATTTTTCGGAATTTTTCGGACTCGTCTCGGTACGCAATGATAAGTGGCATTTTATACCATTTAGAACGTCTTAAAATGGCTTAAATTGGTGTCTTGAAATCAAGTATTTTGTGTATTTGATGCGTTTTTCTAGTGTTTATGCATTTCAGGGTATTAGTTGCATTTCGGAGGAGGAATCATCAAGAATAAGCCTTGGCATGTGTTCACCATTGCGAGAGGAAAAGAACGGGCAGATTACGGCGAAGAAACGGAGCAAACCTGGAAATTTTCCAGTAGGGTCCTGCGCGCCCGCGCAGAAATGCTGAGCGGCCGCGCAGCAGCCTTGCGCGCCCGCGCAGAAATGCTGAGCGGCCGCGCAGGGTCGGGGAAAAAGCTGAATTATTTTAGACTTCTATTTCTGTTTAGCTTCCAACTTCTATGTAATCTGAGTTTTATGGGACTATTATATAAGTAGATTTGAGACGTTTTCATAGAGAATATAAAGAGGAGATTATGTTTTAGATTGTGTTTTGCGCAAGAAGCGAAGGAGATAAGGAAGAAGATCGATTTAGCACACCGCAACGAAGAGGAAGCATATATTCTTGTGATTCTTGTTTCGTTGTAACGTTGGATGCTAGTTTTCTTGCTTTGACTTATTTACTCTTGTGACGTACTCTGTTTTAATATAATCAGTTTAGTTGCTATTTTCTTGTGTTTGTTTATCATGATTTCATATGAACCCATGATGGCGATAAGTTCTATTATGGGCTAATCGTGATCATGGGGTTGCAACAGATTTATTATGAAATTCTTTAGTTAATTGTTTAATACTTTAGTGTGTGATGATTGCATGATATCTAGTATTGGTTGTGCGTATTCGTCTTATGTGCGTCGCGAACATATAAGATAGGGTGTTAATCTCTTGTGAAGCGATGGTGGATCTTGAGATTTAGAACTTGCCATGCTAGCATAGGTTCATGTACGTTGTGCATGATTAGTGGGTAACTCTAACAGTTTTATTTGCCTTATGTAATCAAAAGGAATAACTTGTGCTTAAATCGTTGTGTTGTCAATTTCTGTAGACATATAGGAACTCAACATAATTGATGACTATTCAACTTCTAGCAAAGGTCTGGAGGTGGATAAGGCCAAGGTGGGAGTCATTGAAAATCTTCCCCCACCTAATTTGGTGAAAGGAATCCGTAGTTTTCTCGGTCATGCGGGTTTTTATCGGCGATTCATCAAGGACTTTTCAAAGATATCTAAGCCGTTGTGCAATTTACTTGAGAAAGATGTGCCTTTTATATTTGATGATGAATGTTTGGCAGCATTCGAAACTCTCAAGGAGAGTTTGATCACGGCACCAGTTATTACAGCACCAGATTGGACAGAACCGTTTGAGATGATGTGTGATGCGAGTGATTATGCGGTAGGTGCAGTTCTAGGACAGCGCAAGAAAAATCTCTTCCATGTGGTCTACTATGCGAGTAAAACTTTAAATGGGGCCCAATTGAACTACACCACTACTGAGAAGGAGCTTTTGGCTATAGTCTTTGGCTTTGAGAAATTTCGATCTTATCTGCTTGGTACGAAAGTGACAGTATTCACTGATCATGCAGCTATTCGCTATCTGGTTTCTAAGAAGGATTCGAAGCCGAGACTCATTCGTTGGGTGTTTTTACTTCAAGAATTTGAGTTAGAGATCAAAGATAGAAAAGGTACTGAGAATCAAGTAGCTGACCATCTCTCTAGGTTGGAGAATCCCGATTCTACTTCACAAGATAGAACGTTAATCAATGAATCTTTTCCGGATGAGCAGTTGTTTGCAATTCAGGAGGAAGAACCATGGTTTGCAGATATTGTAAACTATCTTGTCAGCAATATAATGCCTCCTAATTTGACATCCGCGCAAAAGAAGAAGTTTTTGCATGAGGTGAAGTGGTATATGTGGGATGAACCATATTTGTTTAGACAGGGAGCTGACCAGATCATCAGGAGATGTATCCCGTTCTGTGAGACAGAGGGGATATTACGAGACTGCCATTCCACGGTTTATGGTGGACACTATGGAGGTGAGAAGACGGCAGCTCGTATTCTGTAAGCAGGTTTTTTCTGGCCTACCTTGTTCAAGGATGCTCATCAGTTTGTTTTAAGGTGTGATCGTTGCCAAAGAGTGGGAAATTTGTCAAGGAAGGATGAGATGCCATTAAATGTGATGCTTGAAGTCGAGGTCTTTGATGTATGGGGAATAGATTTCATGGGGCCTTTTATCTCATCTTGCAATAATCAGTACATCTTGCTAGCAGTCGATTATGTCTCAAAATGGGTCGAAGTTAAAGCTTTACCGACAAATGATGCAAAGGTAGTACTAAATTTTCTTCATAAGCAAATTTTCACAAGGTTTGGAATGCCTCGGGTAATCATAAATGATGAAGGATCGCATTTTTGCAACCGTAAGTTCACTTCTATGATGCAGCGTTATACTGTGAATCATCGAGTAGCTACTGCCTATCATCCGCAAACAAATGGTGAAGCGGAAGTGTCTAACAGAGAGATAAAGCGCATTCTAGAGAAGGTTGTTTGTCCGTCAAGGAAGGATTGGTCTTTAAAGCTCGATGAAGCTGTTTGGGCTTACAGAACAGCATACAAAACTCCACTTGGGATGTCACCGTTTCAGTTGGTGTACGGTAAGGGATGTCATCTACCGGCGGAGCTTGAGCATAAGGCCTACTGGGCATTGAAGAAATTGAACCTGGATTTAGATGCAGCTGGTAAGAAAAGAATGCTTCAGCTTAATGAACTTGATGAATTTCGACTTCAAGCGTACGAGAATAACAAAATGTATAAGGAAAAGGTGAAGAGGTGGCACGATAGGAAGCTACATCCTAAGTTATTTGTGCCAGGGCAACAAGTTCTGTTATTCAACTCTCGGCTCCGACTTTTTCCTGGGAAGTTAAAATCAAGGTGGTCTGGACCTTTTATTGTCAAAACTGTGTTTCCACATGGAGCGGTGGAAATTTTTGAGAATGATTCGGACCAAGCATTCAAGGTTAACGGTCAGCGGTTGAAGCACTACTATGGGGACATGGCAAACCGAGAGGTGGTTAGTGCCATTTTGTTGACTACTTGAGAAAGGTACGTAACGTCAAGCTAATGACGAAAAAGAAAGCGCTGCGTGGGAGGCAACCCATGAATTGTTGTTACAGGATCCCTTAGAAGTTAATAACCTATCCAAAAACACAAAAAAAATCAGAAAAAAAGGGGCTGAAAATTTTTTCCAGAGACCCTCTGCGTGCCCGCGCAGCTATGCTGAGCGGCCGCGCAGCTTGCTGCGCGCCCGCGCAGAAATGCTGAGCGGCCGCGCAGGGGTCGAGTTCCAGAAATTTTTTTTTTTACAGTTCAGAAAAAAAAAAAAAAAAAAACACAAAAACCCATCACAGCCCATAAACCCACGAATTCTTTTCCCATTACCCCATAATTTTATCCCTCAACCCCACTCCTAATCTAATTTAACCTACTCCACACACTATATATACATACACCTATCCTACATATCTCCCACAAACTTCCTACACTTAAACCCTCTCATAAACATCAAAAATCAGTTCTTACACACTTTTATTCACAAATCAATGGCACCCAAGAGAGCACGCACTATTGACAGCAGCAGCACAGTTCCTACTGCTGATTCATCAAGGGGTACTGCTGCAAGGCCTCGGTTAACTGACAGAGCTGCGGAGGAGGAGTACACTAGGCTGTTGGGGAAGCCGATTCTGAAGGAGAGGGGGTTTTTACCATCAGGGAGGGATGGTGAGTTGTTGCCCATGATTGCAGAGAAGGGGTGGATAGCTTTTTGTGAGTCACCCGAAGCAGTACCGATGAGTGTTGTTCGCGAGTTCTACGCGAACGCGAAGGCTGAAAAGAATGGGTTTTCTGTAGTTCGTGGGCTGACGGTTGATTATCATCCTGCGGCGATTCGCCGTGTGATTGGACAGCGAGAGAGGAAGCCCGAGGAGGAGAACTGGAATGAAAAGACTGCTAAGGATTTTGACTTGGATTTGATTTGTGCGACTCTCTGTCAACCGGGCACAGTTTGGAACCGCAGTCCAGCCAATAATGAGTATCGTCACTTTCCGGCGATCGCCATGAACAGGTATGCCCGTGCATGGAATGCATTTATATGTGCTAATATTTTGCCTTCTTCACATGCACACGAGGTCACAGTTGAGAGAGCACAGTTGTTGTGGGGAATTCTGAATGAGGAATACTATGTGGACCTTGGTGAGTTTATCTACCAAGGAATTCTGAAGTTTTTGAGGGGAGCAAAGCATATGAACATCCCTTATGCATCCACGGTTATGAAGCTATGCCGAGCAGTAGGACTGAACTGGCCGGCTCATGAGCAGTTGCAGTTGCCAGCAGCTCCGATAGATTCTGGCACTCTGAATGGGATGCAGGAGTGGACCGGTGGTGAGCCTGAGGAGCATGGGCTGGGTTATCGTCTTCCAGGAGGGCGTCCAGCACGAGGTGCTACTATGGCTAGGCCAGGGCGTGGTGAGGCTGGTTCTTCGAGAGCTCAGGAGGGTGCTGGGATGGGTGATGCCCAGTATAGGAGACTTTCACGGCGGATGGATGCCATGTATGAGACGCAGAGCAGGTTTGCTCAGGAGTTCACCCTTGCGTTAGGGACTGCTTTTCGAGGCCTTGGAGCTGATATCCAGTGGCCAGTTTTTGGTGAGGACTCTGTATACCCGCCGCCTGATACTCCACCCACTGAGGGTGATGATGATGATGACTCCGAGTAGGTATACCCTGTGTTCCTTTCTACTACCTTCACTGGGGACAGTGAAGATTTTAAGTTTGGGGGTGGTAGTTAAGGAATATTTTGTGTGTGTCATATAGCTGCATATTCATGATAGTTAGTTCATATAGTTGCATAATTTTTGTCATATAGTTTTTTTTATATAGCTTTATTTGTTTGTCATATCATATAGCTCATGCATATACCATGATCCCTTTTGCAATGATTTTTCGACTGAATTGTGATATTGATGTGAGTGTAGTGATAGCATTAAAGTGTATTAAGTTGTGTAGGTTGATATGCATGCTAGAAGCACTTGTATTTTCACTAAGTCTTAAAGAATGCTTAAGGGCTAGATTGTTGTTATGATCTGATTATTTTCGAGGATAATCTATTTATTATGCTTAGAATTTGATAATAGGTTCTTAGTGGTAAAGGCATGAAAAAGAAAAAAAATGGAGTAAAAATGGAATTTGTTGCTAGTTGTGGCTAGGCGTCAAATGGCTAGTAGCCGGCTCGCATGTTATGCGAGTAGTCTAGGGTTGAGCAAGATGGAGCGAAACGCACTTGCTCAGAGAAAAAAAAAAAAATTTGCATAATTGATCAAGAGTGGGTTCTTTGGTATTCGAGTTATTAAGTTCTTAGGGGACTTTGTGCCTAGTGACCTAAGGCTTTTAGAGTCTGGGATCCGCTAACCTAACGCTCGTTACATGGATACCATTGTATAAGTCTTTTGTGGACCTCACTCATTGCACGGTCAAATAAGCATTTGAGTTGTAAATAAAAAGCACGATTCCGTAGTAAGCTCCAAAGTTCTTGTAGTGTTGTATATCACTTTTTGCCTAGAATTTTTATTCTTTGTATAATCGTAGGATTGCCTTGAGGATAGTCTAGTCATAGTAATTGGTCTAGTTCCGAAGCATATCTATTAAGCATTTGCACACACCACGTTTCTGGCTGTATGTCCGTTTGCATGAGTTTATTGATCTTTAGTGTCTAACTGCATTCGTTGAGACGTGACAATTTGGTTGGTTAATTGTAGTAAGGGGGATCGTTGAATTTTCATATAGATTGCATTCATGCATATTTTTAGTTGTTTTGAGTCTGTGACGCTTGAGGACAAGCATCGATTTAAGTTTGGGGGTGTGATAAGTGGCATTTTATACCATTTAGAACGTCTTAAAATGGCTTAAATTGGTGTCTTGAAATCAAGTATTTTGTGTATTTGATGCGTTTTTCTAGTGTTTATGCATTTCAGGGTATTAGTTGCATTTCGGAGGAGGGATCATCAAGAATAAGCCTTGGCATGTGTTCACCATTGCGAGAGGAAAAGAACGGGCAGATTACGGCGAAGAAACGGAGCAAACCTGAAAATTTTCCAGTAGGGTCCTGCGCGCCCGCGCAGCAATGCTGAGCGGCCGCGCAGCAGCCTTGCGCGCCCGCGCAGAAATGCTAAGCGGCCGCGCAGGGTCGGGGAAAAAGCTGAATTATTTTAGACTTCTATTTCTGTTTGGCTTCCAACTTCTATGTAATCTGAGTTTTATGGGACTATTATATAAGTAGATTTGAGACGTTTTCATAGAGAATATAAAGAGGAGATTATGTTTTAGATTGTGTTTTGCGCAAGAAGCGAAGGAGATAAGGAAGAAGACCGATTTAGCACACCGCAACGAAGATGAAGCATATATTCTTGTGATTCTTGTTTCGTTGTAACGTTGGATGCTAGTTTTCTTGCTTTGACTTATTTACTCTTGTGACGTACTCTGTTTTAATATAATCAGTTTAGTTGTTATTTTCTTGTGTTTGTTTATCATGATTTCTTATGAACCCATGATGGCGATAAGTTCTATTATGGGCTAACCGTGATCATGGGGTTGCAACGGATTTATTATGTAATTCTTTAGTTAATTGTTTAATACTTTAGTGTGTGATGATTGCATGATATCTAGTATTTGTTGTGCGTATTCGTCTTATGTGCGTCGCGAACATATAAGATAGGGTGTTAATCTCTTGTGAAGCGACGGTGGATCTTGAGATTTAGAACTTGCCATGCTAGCATAGGTTCATGTACGTTGTGCATGATTAGTGGGTAACTCTAACAGTTTTATTTGCCTTATGTAATCAAAAGGAATAACTTGTGCTTAAATCGTTGTGTTGTCAATTTCTGTAGACATATAGGAACTCAACATAATTGATGACTATTCAACTTTTATCTTAATTGTGGATGCTTGGTAGAATGGTATTAGTACAATAAAAGTTGGCTTTTATCAGTTTTGTGTTATTCGATTAATATCATCACTGTCACATGCTAAAGGTAATAACAATGGCTACAGAAGGAAGTAATAATGAAGTTGTGATCTCATGAGTGTTTTATTATTGATAAATTGAAGTAATAGTTAAGTGGTTAATTAAGTAGTTAATTATAGTTAATATTTAATCAACAATTTTAAGTGTTATTATCTTAACATTGAGAAGTAGTCATACATTGGTGAGTGAGTTTAATTAGACAATAACTTAGTCTGAGTCTCTGAGGGAACGAACTAGAAAGTATTCTATATTACTTGCGAACGCGTATACTTGCGTGAATATTAGTGCGTGATTTCGCCCTAACACGCAACTCGACAGATAATCAAAAAAATAACAAATTCAACTAATTTCTAGAAGAAATTAGGTCTTAATATTATTTTTAATGAAAAGAATTCATTTTTCTGAGTCAAAGAGCTTTCGTTTCGCTCGAATCGGACTAACGGTTTAATTAATATCAATTAAACACGAATAATTCAATTTATTATTCAATATAAATAATTATTACTAATTTTTAAACCCTAAAATAATTTTTAAATAATTTTTTAAGAAAAATCATAATTAAAAATGAAATTAATAAATAATTGAGAAAATAATTAAATCTGATTTTTAGAAAATATTTCAGAATTATTTATAATATAAATTAATTAATTAAATAATTAATTAACTAATTTATAAAGTAAATAAAACTGATTTTTATAATTATTAAAAATTAAATCCTGAAATACTTGTCAGAAAATGAATTCTGACAATAACGGATCAAAGGCGGGTTGAATTTGGGTCAGAAACCGTGTTGCCAAGAACAATCCGGGTCGGGATGAACACACCGGAAAATTCCCAGATTCCGGTGGGTTCCCCGGACTTCGGCAACCTCAATTCAGGCCAAAATCAGTACCGTTTGTATTGATTTTTACGGGGTTTCAACTCAAAACAACTTCCCCAATCTGATTCAGGCCAAAACAAACCATAAACATCAAGGAATCACCATCTCCGGCCACAATCATCATGAACTCCGGCCAAAATACAAAATCACAGAATCGTACATAAAATCAAACATTCTATAGTGCAAACTGAAGCCAAGAACACATACAATCGAAGCCCTAACATCTTAATAACCAAATATTCACAGAAATTACAGAGTTGTGATTTGAAAATCGAAAATAAACCCTAATAATCGTGAATCACTATCCAGACATCGTTTATTCAATTAAATACCATGAATCGACTGTAAATCATCTAACAAAGCTATATCAATCATCAAAACATCATAATAACCCTAGAATCAAAAAGTCCTAAATCCAGTATAAACCCTAAAAATCGAAAATCAAAAACTACGAATCAAAACATGAAATTGATACTAGAAATGGAAAGAACAGATCAAGACCTTGAATTTCAGTACTTGAATCACACGATTTGATGAAGAAATCAGCTGAAAATCCTTGATTGATTCTTCGACCCGACTTGGTTCTACCCGACCCGGTTTGCAGAGAATTTTGATTAATTTCTGATTTTTAATGTATAATTATAGTTAATTAAATAAAAATTAGGCTATTTATAGTAGTAAAATTAATACTCCTAAATAAAATTAAGGCCCCAATTCTACCTTTTTTAAAATTATTAAGCCCCTAATTTTATAATTTTTGAGTATTAAAATTTAATTTATAAATATTTTATATATGCAATATATATGCCAAAATTTCCCAAAAATTGTGAATAATACAAAAATACAAAGAAATGGTATAAATAAAAGTCTTATAATTTTATAAAAATAAAAATATGATTTTTGTGGGGTTTTTAACACCCCATGGGGCTCGGAAAAGTCATTTTTCGCAAAACGAGAAAATTTATAAAATACCTAGATGTTCAGAATAATGCAATGGTAAAAGCCGTTTGATGAAAAATAAGGCCCATTATTTTATTTGAAATACCTGCTTTAAAATCATGGTTCGGGTCATAAAATGTTTGAAATGAAAGTTATAAATGAAATATAAAATACCTGGAAAATACCTTAAAAATACCTGGATGACACAGAATGCAGATAACACATGGCAATTAGGGTTTGACAGTTAATTCCATATAAATGACACATTAACACATATAATTTATTATAAATATGATATAATACAGAGGTAAATTTCCCAGACGTTACAACATATATGGAGAAAGATGCGATATTTATACGGATCATAAGAGCTTGAAGTACATATTCACGCAAAATGAGCTTAACATGAGACAGAAGAGCTGGTTGGAGTTGATTAAAGACTATTGTTAGGAAATAAATAACACACAGAGGGGGGGTGTATGTGTTTAACTGTTCTGGGCTTTTCTTGAGTATTTATGGTTGAACAAAGTAAATTAAATCTTGTAATAAAATGTGTTCATGTAGAAATTAAGCTTGTAGAAAATAAATAACACAAATCTTCAAAACTCACTTAATTTTATATTAAAATTAAGAATGTTTTGCTACAAAATTTCTAGGCTCTTTATTGATAAAGATCTTAGCTTCTCCTTGAGAGTGTTACAAGATTTTCTATCTAGATTGTTACCACTGACTGAAGGACCAGTGTTAACTTTATAATTTAGTTAACTGCTGGTTTACACAGTGTACAATAAAACATGCTATTAGCTTTTCTAAACTGTCACTTGTCATTTCTATTTATAGAAAAGTAGATCTTCAATTTCTGGCTTAGCATATTTTTAGCATCCTGTGACAATTTTAATCTTCCTCTGTCAGTTAATCTTCACCATTGATCTTGCACATTTCTTAAGCTGCTTTTTGTAGACTCGTCAATCCAGCTGTTTGGATTGTTTGTTGATTGTTAATCTTGAATATTGAACTGGTCTGTGATTTTGTACTTTGAGAATTTTACTCGAGATATCCAATTAGGCATATAGAGATCTTGACATCTCGATAAGTATAATGACTTATCGAGATCTCTAATGCTCTAGTGAATTTAACTTATAGAGGTCTCTGAGTTCTCGAATTAAACTTTAGCTTGTCGAGATCTCTCAGCATCATATCTTCACTTTGTCTTGTCGACAACTTAGAGTTCTCTAGTGAATTTTGACTTATCGATATCTCTGAGTTCTCTAGTGGACTTTGACTTATCGATAACTCATAGTTCTCTAATGAATGAAGACTTGTCAATAACTCTGAGTTCTCTAGTGAAGAAATGACTTGTCGATATCTCCAACCTTCATGTCTTCTTGACTTGTCGATATCTCTGAGTTCTCTAGTAGCTTTCCTGACTTCTCGCTAAGTCATTTGGAGTTCTCGAATGACTTCTCTATAACACTAAATCTGTGACTTGTAGAGATCCTGACTCAGAGTATTTTTATTGAAACAGATTTATTCAACTCCAAGCTTCTTCAAAAAATTTCTGAGGCATGATCTTCTTGGTCTTCTTCCAGATAGAATCCTTAGGCTTGATACTATTTCACGAAAAAGACTCCAGTCTGCTCCTTTTCATTTTTACAGACTTTAAATGTTACAAGTACAAAATACAAATTAAGATAACAATACAACTTACTTAGGGGTGAAAAATTGTCTTAGTCTTGTTAAAGTACAGGCATGTCTTATAAAACAATCTCCCCCAATTTGTGAGAAGATTGCTTAACATAAATTCATGCATGGTAACAAGACTAACCCCAAGTTTAAAAGATTATGAAATGTAATAGTTCATTATTCTCCTTAGATCAGATGTCCATTTAGCTTTGCTTCACACTTTGATCAGGAATACTAATGATATTGTCATCTTCAGTAATCTTTGACATCATCACTTATATATTACAACTATGATTGCACGATTAACTATCATCCAGGAAAGGTGAATGTGGTGGCAGATGCGTTAAGAAGAAAGGAAAGGTTTTACATACTGACGATACCTGAAGAATTATACAAGAAATTTCAGAAATTGGAATTGGAGGTCAGAATTTGCAAGCCTAGTGAAGCAAAGATGTATAGCATGACGTTTCAGCCAAAATTACTAGAGAAAATAAGAAAATGCCAAGAGGAAATAATGGATCAGGATATCAATCGTTTGGTTGGAGAAGAGTTATGCACTCAGAAGGATGATCAGGATATTCTTAGATTTTCATCCAGAATTTGGATACCACCGGTGGCAGAATTAAAAAATGAAATTCTACAAGAAGCTCACAACTCAAGGTATTCAATCCATCCCGGAAGTACCAAGATGTACAGGGATTTAAAGGAGAATTATTGGTGGCCAGACATGAAAAGAGAAATTGTAGAATGGATTAGCAAATGTTACACGTGTCAAAGAGTTAAGGCAGAGCACCAGAGACCAAGTGGATTATTATAATCTCCCTCAACTTGTTCATTATGAAATTATGCACAAGTTCTGATTGATGACGTCAAAACTCTAACAAAATGCAGAAGTCAATCTCCCCATTTTGTCTTCTTCTGTGAGTTTCACAAACTTTACTTCTATACATGTCTTCAATATTGTCTGTATCAACATTTTATGGAGATTTACTCAATTTACCCTTGTAAAGTTTGTACCACCAGTGCATTTAGATTTAGTCTTCTCTCCCCTATCAAGAAGAGAGTATTATTGTCTGGAAACATCCAACAACACTGTTCTTGCATAAAGTGCTTTCAGAAGATAATAGACATATTCTGGAAAATTTGGATCTTCAAAGCCAGGAGGTTGACTGACATATACTTCTTCCTCCAAATCTCCATTCAGAAAGGCACTTTTGAAATCCATTTGATAGACCTTGAAATTGGCATGGGCTGCATAGGCTAAGAAGATTCGGATGGCTTCAAGTCTTGCAACAGGAGCAAATGTTTCATCAAAATCTATTCCCTCTTGCTGACAATAGCCCTTAGCAACCAATCTAGCTTTGTTCCTGGCTACTATGCCATTTTCATCCATCTTGTTTCTGAATACCCACTTGGTGTCTATTGGATTCTTTCCTTTAGACTTGGGTACCAGCTTCCATACTTTATTCCTTTGGTTCTTCCTTTGACAGAAAGCTGCTGTATAGACATTCTTCTTGAGTTGCTCTTCTTGTTTGAACTCTAGAAGACACATCACAAATAATAAGCTCAAAGGGGTGATCTTTTGTCCATATCCTTTGCTGGGGTAGATTAGCTCTAGATGAAGAGGCCTCATGATTGTCTTGATGTGTGATTGAGTTTTGATTGCTAGAAACTCCCCCTGAGTTTGTGGATCTTTGATTTGAGAAAGGAGAATTTTCTGTAGGTGACCTGTCTTAACTTCCTGCTCCTTTTGATAACCCGATGGATGGTGAATTTTGAGTACCGACGGATGAGGCAGGTTGTCTTCCGACGGATAACACAGATTGCCTTCCGACGGATGAAGCATTATGTAACTTGAAGGATGTTGAGTTTTGTGCTTCATTGGTGGTAGATTTGTCTACATTATCTTTAGACACTGTTTCTTGATCACTCTCATCATCACTTTCATCACTAACCATCTCAACATTGTCGAATTTGAGGCTCTCATGGTAATCTCCATCCTCCAGTCCTTCAATCTTTTTATCATCAAACACAACATGTATAGATTCCACAACAATGTTGGTTCTTAGATTGTAGACTCTCTATGCTTTACCAACAGCTTATCCAACAAAAATTCCTTCATCTGCTTTAGCATCAAACTTCCCATTTTGATCAGTTTGATTTCTCAGAATATAGCATTTACAGCCAAAGACATGAAGAAAGTTTAGAGTTGGCTTCTTGTTTTTGAACAATTGATAGGGAGTCATGCATCTTGCTTGATTAATCAGAGAAATGTTCTGATTGTAGCATGCAGTATTAACAGTTTCAGCCCAGAAATATGTTGGTAGTTTAGATTCTTCAAGCATTGTCCTTGTAGCTTCAATAAGTGATCTGTTCTTCCTTTCCACTACTCCATTCTGTTGTGGAGTCCTTACTGCTGAAAACTCATGCAGAATCCCATTTTCCTCACAGAATGCTCTCATGACAGAATTCTTGAATTCAGTTCCATTGTCACTCCTGATTCTTCTAACTTTGAAATCAGAATGATTGTTGACTTGCCTTATGTGATTGATGATGATTTCACTAGCCTCATCTTTAGACTTTAAGAAATATGTCCAAGAGAACTTTGAAAAATCATCTACAATAACTAGGCAAAATCTTTTCCTTGTGATTGACAATACATTGACTGGTCCAAACAGATCCATGTGAAGCAGTTGCAAAGGCTCTTCAATTGTTGAATCAAGTTTCTTCCTGAATGATGCTTTAATCTGCTTCCCTTTTTGGCAGGCATCACACAGTCCATCCTTTGTAAACTCCACTAGAGGAATGCCTCTTACTAGTTCTTTCTTTACCAGCTCATTCATGGTCTTGAAGTTTAAATGGGATAGCTTCTTGTGCCATAGCCAACTTTTATCTTGACTTGCTTTACTGAGAAGACAAATTACAGATTCAGCTTTAGTTGAGTTGAAATCAGCTAGGTACACATTTCCTCTTCTCACACCAGTGAGAACCACTTTGTTGCTTTGATTATTCGTCACAACACAAGCTTCTTTGTTGAAGGTTATTGAATTGCCTTTGTCACAAAGCTGGCTGATACTCAACAGATTGTGTTTGAGACCATCCACTAAGGCAACCTCTTCAATGATGACATTGTCCTTTGAAATCAAGCCATATCCCACAGTATAACCCTTGTTGTCATCTCCAAAAGTAATACTTGGGCCAACTCTCTCCTTAAACTCTGTGAGCAGGGTAGAATCACCAGTCATGTGTCTTGAACAACCACTATCCAAGTACCAAAGATTCCTTCTGTTTCCCTGCACACATCAAAATCAAATTAAGTTAATTTTGGTACCCAAGTTTCCTTGGGTCCTGCCTTGTTAGATTTCTTCTTCTGTTTCTTAGGTCTTAACTCATTTGACTTAGGAATTTCAGATTCTTCCTTAGTCATTTGGATTGGACCTTTGAAACCATTTAATGCAACAGAGTTATCATGCATATTATGGCTACCAGGAAATGGCATGCTTGGTGTAAACATGTTATTCCAGTAGGGCATGCTAAATGGCATTTGAGGCATACTGTATGCAACATAATATGGATTAGGTGCAAATGGCATATTAGAAAACTGTGCATTGATATTATGTGTAGGCATAGCATTAATAGGCATGGGAGGCATTGCATTCATGTTAGGAAATTGAGACTGAACAGATATGGGAGTAGGCATGGCAGATTTGCAATTAACAGACAAATGATTTACACTATCACACTTGACACAGATTTTTCTAGGAGCATATTTATCAGGTGTGTAGTTATTGTCTTTGTTAATCCCTACTTTACCATTCCTATTGTTTTTCCTTTTAGTCTCTGTTTTTACCTCAATTTTCTCAAGTCTGTCACTTAACTGTTTGACAGTCATGTGACCAACATTAGCCTTTTTCCCTTTCTTAGCTTGACTTGACTCTCCTGAAACAAAGTTCTTAGAAACAGACCCATACTTCTCATTTAGCTTGATTAGTTTGGCTTTGCTAATGGGCTTGCTCACAGCCGACGGATGAGGATTTTCATCTTTCGACGGATAACACTTTTTGTTATCCGACGGATAGTCCTCATCATTCGTCCAGTCTACATCTGTCAGCATACCATCTACCAAAATAGGTTCTAGTTTCTCTTTATTCTTTTTCCAGGCTTCATCACAAAAAGACTCAATTCCTTGAACTTTGGTGATTTGAGCATGGACATCCCTGGATGTTTTCCATGCTTTAATCACCTCTTGTTCACGCTCGAGCTGCTTCTTTAAAATCTCTTCCTTTTTCAAGGACTCAGTTAATTCCTCCTTGGCAATCTTACACTCAATTTTTAGTTTCTCAAACTCAACAAACTGAGACTCAAGCACATTATTCCTCTCACTTAAAAACAAGTTGTTTTCTTTGATTTTAGCATTTTCTTTAGTAAGCGACTTAAGTATAACACGCAAATGATATAATTCTGTAGACATGTCATTTATGGCATCATTACACTCAGATTTAGATAAATGTGCAAGGTTTGTAGTAATTACTTGATTGCTTAAGGAACTTGTCTCTGTTTCATCAGACTTGGCCATTAGGGCTAGATTGACATAGCTGACATCTTCATCTTCATCCAAACCATCTGCAGCCCAGTCATTCTCTTGTATAATGAAAGCCCTTTCCTTTTGTTTGAGTAGATCAAAGTATTTTTGCTTATAATCCACAGACTCAAACCTTTTCTTACTGGAATCTGACTTTCTACACACATTTGTAAAATGCCCTGCCAAACCACATTTGAAATATTTGAATTTTGACTTATCCACCATGTTTCTATTTGGCTTGGCTGCTCCAAAGTTCTTTTTGAACTTGAGCTTGGCAAATCTCCTGGAAAGAAATGCCAGGTGCTCATCAATGTCCTCCATGTCATCTTGGCTCAATGAATCTTCTCTTTCTGCTGCAAGCCCCTTGCCCTTACTCTCACAGACCTTTGAAGTTGATTCTACAACTTCCATCTTCACTTCCTTCTCCTTTTCCAGATCAGCAACTAGTACAATGGATCCTCCTTTCTTCTTTCCTCTCTCCATCCTTTCATCCTGCTCTATCTCAAGCTCATAGGTCTTCAGGATGCCATACAGTCTCTCCAAAGTAAACTCTTTATAATCTTGTGAGTTTCTCAATGAGACTGTCATTGGTTTCCATTCCTTTGGAAGAGATCTAAGGAATTGATTAGAGTCTTTAGTCTGATAGACTCTTCCATGCAACTTAAGAGCATTTAGTAGTTTTTGGAATCTACTAAAAATGTAATATCCGGGATATATCGTGTAATTATTTTTGATATTAAATAATTATTATGTGTGTTCAGTATCTATTCTGTGAGTTAATTGTTAAGTGTTATCTGTACTTGGATATTCAAAAATAATATTAATTGAGTATTTTAATTTTTATATGTCCAAAATAAAATATAGATGATTGTCATATCTTCCTAATTATTTTTATGTTGATTTACGGATTTATAAGGATCATATGAAATTTATAAAATCTTTTTCCGAGTATTTAAAATCTATTTTATAAACACGGGAACCAACCGACGTCACCCGTTGTTACGTTTTTGGAACCCGAAACTCTTCCGAGAACTCCTTCCTAACCTAATTGTAATATTCCGAGCATATTCCATGTTTCGACTTTTTCGATCCGGCGTACGGATTGTTCTGCGCGGGTCCCGGCGCAACATTTTCGATATAATATTCGTTTAGGTAAATTAATAAAATCCGTATTTTCGATAAACGGGAGCTTTTTATTAAACTATCCCAATTATCACTTCGTAGTACGTATAACTAGGCGCTGAGACCAAGACCGCAGTACAAATTGTACTGATTTGGATAATTATCCCGAAAACCGATACCGTTTGGATCAGTTTTTATAAATAAACGTACCATTTTATATCCGGAATGATCCAACGGGATACTAATTTTCCGTAAATATAAATAGCCTTTTACCGTATTTTATTTCCTATCAAAATCATTTGCAGACAGATAAATATATAATTTTACAGAGAAAAATCCTATATTCATAACTTGTTCCAAGAATCAAACCAACTTTTGAAGGTGTTATTGATCTTTGTATGAAAAGCTCAAGTACTGGATTTGAAGGTCTTGAGAAGCTCTATCAGAATCTGTAATCCATACACCTGCAGAATCAAAGGTTTAATTTCTAAAATTTATTTAGTTTCGAATTATTTTTATAAAAAATATGAATTTTTGTTCGGATGATTGTTTGTATGATTTGATGATTGCATGTTATAGAGCTTGTTTTCCTGATGATTTCGGTATATTATACGTCTGATTTGGAGTTCAATAACATGTTCATATTTGAGTTTGATTTTCGAATTTTAAAATTAGGGTTTATAACCCGTATGAATGTTTTCAATTGAAATTTGGGGGGTTTTGATTCAAGGGTTATTAGCTATTGATTTATAGTGGGTTGTGTTCCTTATGAAATTTACAATCGATTGATATATAGCTCGTTACCAGAGGATGCTTGAATCGAAGGGAGTTGTGTTTTAAAGATTTACGATGTTCGCCGGAAACCGGCGATGTTCTTGGCCAATTTCCGGCCAAGTCTGGGGTTATTGATGAATTTTGATTGCAGTTATAGATTCCTGGTGTTGGGTAGTATTGATCTGGAGCTTGTGGTGGTGGGAGGATGCCGGAGTCGAGTTCTCCGGCCACCCCCGACGTTTTCCGGCGTCTGGACTGTAATATTTGCAGTTTGGTCCCTGAACTTTTGGGGACGATACAGTTAGGTCCCTGAAGTTTCCAGACTTTGCAAATTTAGGATTCCTGTTTATAAAATGTTTAAAAATCATATTTCCTATTTATTTTTATTATAAAAATTCATTTTTAATTTCTGAAAATTCTAAAAATTATTATTTTAATTCCGAAAATTATTTTTAATTCACAAATAAATCTGAATTAATTAGTTAATTAATTTTAGTTAATTTTTAATTGATTAATTGGTCAATTAATTCAAAAATTAATTGATTAATTAATTTAATTAATTATTAACTGATTTTAATTAATTATTTAATTATTAATTGATTTTAATTAATTATTTAATTAGATTTAATTATTTAAAAATGATTTAAAAATTCCGAAAAATAGTTTCGAGCTTTAAAATATTATTTTAAATTATTTCCAAGGCTCAATAATTATTCTAAAATTATTTCGGAGCCAGAATTGGCCAACCGAACCCTGTTTATTAACCCGAAATTGATTCAACGACCCGTTTTAATTCCGAAAAATGTTTTAAAAATCATTTGAAATACCAGAAAGCCTATTTATGACCCGAAATGTCTTTATAAATGATATGTCATTGATTATGTGATGTATTATGTTTTATATGTGATATGTTGGTTGACTGTCGGTTTATATATTCGATGTTTACTGATTATTGCGTAACTTTCAATCCGTTAATCGGATTTGGGTAAAGCGAAGGGTAGATAGAAGTATGTGTTGAATAGAATTCTATGAGTCGATTATTGATACATGCTTATGATATGTGAGCAGAAGAGGCAAGGCGTAGAAAAGGGAAACAAATAGTTGAGGAGTAAGACGGTTGTGATTGGAAGCGAGTGTAGTGTAGTAAGCTAATACCAGGCAAGTGTTCTGAACTTTCTCGAGATATTGTAGTACTTGATAGTCTTGTTGATATTGCAAGTGCTTTGAAGCACTGAAACCCAAACCCTGATTCCAGTTATTGTTCTTGAGCCATGAAGCTTATTCTTTCTAGACCATTGATTGTTGTGTACCCAAACACGAATCTCAAGCATACGATACTACTCTACAAATACATGCAAATAAAATCCCAAACACTGAACTGAATTACTTGTATACTCAATCATTGCATCCTATGCTTTGAAAGCCCAAATCTTTGAAACCCTGAAATGTTGATTCCTTTGTTATCCAATTCTTTCATTACCCAGCACCCAAGCTTTTAAATTGCCTTATTGATCCTCACAAGGATTAAAACCCTTTCATTGTTAAACACTTATTATTGTTATTGATTCTGGTTATTGTTTATTATTGTATATTCTGTTGTTATGTTGGAATTGGATTGTTTTTATAAAATTGTGGACCAGATTCGTGGTCAGACCATACAATGGTCAAGTTAGGCTAATGTGTGCCTTGGATCCAGTAGTTAGAGCAATGGTGTGTGCGTTGCTCGGGGTTAGTGCGTGACTGATCAACTGCCTAACCTTGGTTTTTAAATTAAAAGTATAATATCCAATTCTAAATCATAATCCATTGTTCACTTGATATCATAATCATGTTCACTTGATGATCATTATTCTCAGTTTTGTCATTGTGACTTGCTGAGCTAGTTAGCTCATTTGTGCAATGTTGTTTATATTCTTTTCAGTTAAAAAGGAACCAGTTGGTAAAGAGGATCCCCAGTCCAGCGCGAGAGCTAGGGGTTCAGGTTGAGGAAGCTGAGCTAGTAGGCTTCTTTTGGAATAATTTAAGTCTGTAAAAGGTTGTAATAATGTTTAATACTCAGTTTGAGTTTGGAATAGTTGGGATTTGAACAGTTTGTAATATATTAGTGTGCTTGGCTTATGTGCATACTTTAACCTATTGCGATCCGTGGTAGTTAGTAAATAGGGTCATTGCATATTATTATTATTATCTTTAATATTGTTATAAGCAGGTTTTAAATAAGGTATGTGTGGACCCCAAACTTCTGACCCGGGTTTGAAGGGCGCCACAGGTTTGGTATCAGAGCTATAGGTTATAAGTCACTGACACAAGCCTAGGTTGACGGGAATGGGTAGAGGATTAGGATTAGAAGTAAGGAATAGAAAGATAGAACGTCGAGAGGTTGAGTGCTTCGGTATATCAGGTATTAGTGTAATTCGCGTTATGGTACGAGATTCTTATATTGCGATATGATTTCAGATAGCAGCGATGGCCGACTCTTTTATTCCCTTATCAGTTGATCACTCAGAGCCATCAGTTGGAGTGCCGTCTTCGGATCCACGTCCTGTTGTTCCACCCGTGTTGGCTATACTACCTCCACCTGTGTTGCAGCCCGTACCATTGTAGGCTATTCCACCTCCAGGCGTGAGGCCACCTATTAGAGGACCCCCACCTGCTGATTCAGGCTTTACTAGTCATTCAGTCACAGGAGTACCTTTCCAGTTCTCTTCCTATCCTGTCCCATGAGGCTTGCCTTATGGAGCAGCGATTCCTACAGGGTCAGATCCAGGAGTTATTGCATATCATGCGTACCAGAGATATGGGGAGTGGTGAGAGGCGACTTAGAGAGAGGCTCCAGGCGTTGCGTAGGACAGCTGCAGTGAGGATTGCTGAGACTACACATGAGGACATCACCCCTGATTTCTTAGTAGAGTGGGCTAAATGGGTTCTAGAAGAGCTTGAGGAGATTGGAGGTTCAGACTTGTCATGAGACAGAGACTCAGAGATGGAGATGCGGAGCAGTGTTGTTGTGATTGTATAGTATGTACAGTAGTGTGTAGTGTGTATTAGTAGATTTTTGAGTTGTATTTATAGACTAGCTATGCTGACGAGTGAGTAGGTTGTTGTACCCTTTTTGCTTTTACTTCCGAAGCATCTTTACGCTTGTACTACCTAAAACTTTTAATCTATATATATATCAGTACCTTTTTCCTATCCAGTACTGTCATTTACTCTATTGCACCTGTTTTACCTTACCTTATTTATTGCACCAGTTATACCCTGTGATACCATGTACCCTGTTTTCCATAACTATTTATATTCTGTAAAGAAGCATGCAATTTACTTAGTTACAACTGTTTTCAAAAAGAGATATTCCTGTTTTACAAAACTTTTCCTTTATGCAAAGATTTGATTCAAAAGCTAAATAAATTGATTGATTCTTTACAGAAAATGCCTCCCAGAAGAAATAGCCGCACCAACACCCAAAATGAAGAAACCAACAATAACAACCAAGATGATACAAACCCGAATGTGAACCCGGGACCCATGGACCCAGCAATAGCCCAGATTCTTCAAATCTTGGCCCAACAAACAGTTCACATGGCACAACAACAACAAAGACAGACTAATCCCCAGGTAACTTTCAAAACTTTTCAGGCAGTAAACCCACAAGAATTCAAGGGTTCCTTAGAGCCAATTGAAGCAAATGTGTGGTTAAAGGAAATAGAGAAGGCATTTGCCTTGGTAAAAGTGAAAGAGGAGCAGAAGGTTGAGTTTGCAAGTTACTATTTGAAGAATGAGGCCACCTACTGGTGGGAGATGGTGAAGACATTAGAAGGTATAGATGTTATTACTTGGGAGAGGTTTAAGGAATTATTTCTAGAAAAGTATTTTCCTCAGTTTGTTCAAGATCAGATGGAGCTAAAGTTTTTAGAGTTAAAGCAAGGAACTATGTCGGTGGCAGATTATGAGAGTAAATTTAAAGAATTGTCAAGGTATGTGCCGTCGTATGTTGATATTGATAGAAAGAAAGCTAAGAGATTCCAGCAAGGATTGAAACCATGGATCAGAGGGAAGGTAGCCATTTTTGAATTGGATACCTATGCAGGAGTAGTACAGAAGGCTATGATCGCAGAGACAGAGAGTGAGATGTTCCAGAAGGAAAAGGAAAGCAAGAAAAGGAAAGTTGAGGGAAGTGAGGGTCAGTCACAACCAGGGAAGTTTCCAAATTTTAAGAAGGGCAAGTTTCAGTCAGGGAGAAATTTTAATTTCAGGAAACAAAATGCAGGAGACGGAGGCCAGGGCAACCGTCCAGCTAATGTGAATCAGCCGAATCAGTTGAGATTAACTTTTCCAGATTGTCAAGTATGTGGAAAGAAGCATGGAGGAGTTTGTAACAAGTTGAATGTGGTATGTTTTAGATGCCGAAATCAGCCAGCTAGAGAGCCAGCAAATAAGGATCAGCCTATCCGGAATCCAGCAGTGAAGGTTCCAGCCATTGGATTTACGTGCTTCAAATATGGAAAGCCAGGATATATGGCCAGGGATTACAAGACATCAGCCCCAGTCAGTAATGCCTTGAGGATCATGGGATCTACCCCAACAGTAAATGAGATTATAAGGGCTAGAGTTTTTGACATGTCGGTGAAGGATGCGATCCAGGATACGGATGTCGTGGCAGGTACGCTTAATGTGAATTCTTTATGTGCCAAAGTGTTAATAGATTCGGGAGCAACTCGATCGTTTGTTTCGCAAGATTTTGTTAGTAAGTCAAATTGTCCAGTTGGGTATTTAAATGAAATAATGACTGTGGAATTAGCAAATCAAGAACGTGTAACTGTGAATCAAGTTTGTGGGAATTGTGAGGTTGAGATTTCTGGTAGTAAATTTTATGTAGATTTGATGCCATTTAAGTTAGGAGAATTTGACGTTATATTAGGGATGGATTGGTTATCTAAGCATGATGCTCAGATAGATTGTCGAAATAAGAAAGTAATGGTGAAAACGCTAGATGAAAGAATAGTAACGTTCAAAGGTCAGAAACAAGTAAAGAAGTTCTTAACGATGATTCAAGCCAAAAAGTTACTTTGACAAGGATGGGAGCATTTCGTAGCATATGTGATCGACAGAAGTCAGGAGCCAGCAAAACTTGAAGATATTCCAGTTGTAAATGAATTTCCAGACGTATTTCCCGACGAATTACCAAGACTTCCTCCAGATAGAGAAATTGAATTTGCGATCGATTTAGCACCTGGAACAGAACCAGTATCCAAGGCCCCGTACAGAATGGCGCCTATTGAGATGAAAGAGCTAGCAAAGCAATTGCAGGAATTGTTAGAGAAAGGAGTGATCAGACCCAGCGTATCCCCGTGGGAAGCCCCGGTGTTATTTGTCAAGAAGAAAGATGGAAGCATGAGACTGTGCATCGACTATAGGGAGCTCAACAAGTTGACAATCAAGAACAAGTATCCGTTACCCAGAATCGATGATCTGTTTGACCAGTTGAAGGGAGCCAAGTACTTCTCCAAAATTGATTTATGATCGGGATATCATCAACTGAAGATCAAGCCAGAAGATATACCAAAGACAGCTTTCAGAACAAGGTATGGACATTACAAGTTTTTAGTGATGTCTTTTGGATTGACCAATGCCCCGGCAACATTTATGGACCTGATGAACAGAATTTTCAAGAAATATTTGGACAAGTTCGTTATTGTATTTATAGACGATATTTTGATCTATTCAAAGACAGAAGAGGATCATGCGGAACATGTGAGAACGGCTTTGGAGATTTTAAGGAAAAAGAAGTTATATGCTAAATTCTCGAAGTGTGAGTTTTGGCTACAGGAAGTTCAATTCTTAGGACACATAGTCAGTAACGAAGGGATCAAAGTGGTCCTGGCAAAGATCGAAGCAATTACAAATTGGGAGAGACCGAGAATACCTACTGAGGTAAGAAGTTTCTTGGGATTGGCAGGATATTATCGACGATTCGTTAAGAATTTCTCAAGGATTGCAACACCATTGAAAAAGCTTACACGAAAGAATGAAAAGTTTATATTGAACGACAAGTGCGAAGAAAGTTTTCAGGAGTTGAAGCGGAGATTAATCACGGAACCTGTTTTCTCACTTCCAGACGATCAAGGGAATTTCGTAATTTATAGCGATGCTTCTTACAAAGGATTAGGATGTGTTCTTATGCAGCACGACAAGGTGATTGTGTATGCGTCAAGGCAATTGAAACCATACGAACAAAAGTATCCTACTCATGACTTGGAGCTAGCAGCTATAGTTTTCGCTTTGAAAATTTGGAGACATTATTTGTATGGAGAAAAGTGCGAGATTTTCACGGATCACAAAAGCTTAAAGTGCATATTCACACAAAAGGAACTTAATATGAGGCAAAGGAGATGGTTAGAGTTGATCAAAGATTATGATTGCTCGATTAATTATCATCCCGGTAAGGTGAACGTTGTAGCAGACGCGTTAAGTCGAAAGGAAAGGTTAAATGTGTTATCCGTACCTGAAGAGATATATAAAGAATTTCAGAAATTGGAATTGGAGATTAGAATTTGCAAGCCTGAAGAAGCAAAAGTGTACAGTATGATTTTCCAACCGGAGTTATTGGAGAAAATAAAGAAATGCCAGAAAGAGGTAATGGATCAAGGTATAAATCATTTGGTAGGTGAGGAATTATGCACGCAACAAGATGACCAAGGTATTTTGAGATTTTCATCTAGAATCTGGATTCCACCGGTGACGGAGTTAAAGATTGAAATTTTACAAGAAGTACATAGTTCAAGATATTTCATCCATCCAGGGAGTACCAAAATATACAGAGATTTAAAGAATAATTATTGGTGGCCAGATATGAAGAGGGAAATTGTGGAATGGGTTAGCAAATGTTATACCTGTCAGAGAGTTAAAGCAGAGCATCAGAGACCAAGCGGATTGCTACAGCCATTGGAGATTCCAGAGTGGAAGTGGGAACATATTACCATGGATTTCATAGTTGGATTACCAAGGACAAGGGCTAATCATGATGCCATTTGGGTTATAGTGGATAGACTTACCAAGTCAGCTCATTTTCTGCCTATAAATGAAAGATTTTCGCTCGACAAGTTAGTCCATATGTACTTGAAAGAGATCGTAGTTCGTCATGGAGTTCTTGTGTCTATTGTATCTGATCGAGATCCAAGATTTAATTCAATATTTCGGAAGAGTTTTCAAGAATATTTGGGAACAAGACTGAATATGAGTACAGCTTATCACCCCCAGACGGATGGCCAAAGTGAAAGAACGATCCAGACAATCGAGGACATGTTACGTGTTTGTGCTATTGATTTCAAAGGAAGTTGGGACGAACATTTACCTCGGGTAGAGTTTGCTTACAATAACAGTTATCATGCCAGCATTGGAATGCCACCCTATGAAGCCCTTTATGGACGTAAATATAGATCTCCAGTATATTGGGACGAAGTAGAAGAACGCATGATACTTGAACCTGAACTGGTACAATAGACAAAGGAAGTTGTTGAACTTATCCAGAAAAGATTAATAGCCGTACAAGATCGTCAGAGGAAATATGCAGACCAGTCAAGGAAAGATATGGAATTTGAAGAAGGAAGCTTGGTATTATTGAAAGTATCACCGTGGAAAGGACTAACAAGGTTTGGGAAGAAAGGGAAGCTAAGCCCAAGATATGTCGGACCTTTTGAAATCCTAAAGCGCGTTGGCAAAGTAGCTTACGAATTGGCGTTACCTCCGCACATGGAGCACATTCACAATGTTTTTCATGTATCTATGCTCAAGAAATATAACCCAGACTCCAGGCATGTAATAGAATATGAGCCAATAGAGCTTCAGGCAGATTTATCATATGTAGAGAGTCCGATAGAGATTCTAGAGGAAAGAGAGAAAGTATTGAGAAATAAAGTGGTAAAGTTAGTAAGAGTATTGTGGAGAAACCCAAAGGTTGAAGAGTCAACCTGGGAATTAGAAAGTGATATGAGAGAAAAGTACCCTCATTTGTTTTCTTAGGAGATTCTGAGGACAGAATCCTTTTAAGGGGGAAGGATGTAATATCCGGGATATATCGTGTAATTATTTTTGATATTAAATAATTATTATGTGTGTTCAGTATCTATTCTGTGAGTTAATTGTTAAGTGTTATCTGTACTTGGATATTCGAAAATAATATTAATTGAGTATTTTAATTTTTATATGTCCAAAATAAAATATAGATGATTGTCATATCTTCCTAATTATTTTTATGTTGATTTATGGATTTATAAGGATCATATGGAATTTATAAAATCTTTTTCCGAGTATTTAAAATCTATTTTATAAAAACGGGAACCAACCAACGTGACCCGCTGTTATGTTTTTGGAACCCGAAACTCTTCCGAGAACTCCTTCCTAACCTAATTGTAATATTCCGAGCATATTCCATGTTTCGACTTTTTCGATCCGGCGTACGGTTTGTTCTGCGCGGGTCCCGGCGCAACATTTTCGATACAATATTCGTTTAGGTAAATTAATAAAACCCGTATTTTCGATAAACGGGAGCTTTTTATTAAACTATCCCAATTATCACTTCGTAGTATGTGTAACTAGGCGCTGAGACCAAGACCGCAGTACAAATTGTACTGATTTGGATAATTATCCCGAAAACTGATACCGTTTGGATCAGTTTTTATAAATAAACGTACCATTTTATATCCGGAATGATCCAACGGGATACTAATTTCCGTAAATATAAATAGCCTTTTACCGTTTTTATATTTTGTATCAAAATCATTTGCAGACAGATAAATATATAATTTTACAGAGAAAAATCCTATATTCATAACTTGTTTCAAGAATCAAACCAACTTTTGAAGGTGTTATTGATCTTTGTTTGAAAAGCTCGAGTACTGGATTTGAAGGTCTTGAGAAGCTCTATCAGAATCTGTAATCCATACACCTGCAGAATCAAAGGTTTAATTTCTAAAAATTTATTTATTTTTGAATTATTTTTATGAAAAATATGAATTTTTGTTCGGATGATTGTTTGTATGATTTGATGATTGCATGTTATAGAGCTTGTTTTCCTGATGATTTCGGTATATTATACGTCTGATTTGGAGTTCAATAACATGTTCAAATTTGAGTTTGATTTTTGAATTTTAAAATTAGGGTTTATAACCCGTATGAATGTTTTCAATTGAAATTTGGGGGTTTTTGATTCAGGGGTTATTAGTTGTTGATATATAGTGGGATGTGTTCCTTATGAAATTTACAATCGATTGATATATAGCTCGTTACCAGAGGA
Organism: Apium graveolens; assembly: GCF_009905375.1. Taxonomy (NCBI): domain Eukaryota; kingdom Viridiplantae; phylum Streptophyta; class Magnoliopsida; order Apiales; family Apiaceae; genus Apium; species Apium graveolens. The sequence continues at coordinate 156,804,159 of NC_133652.1, forward strand.
TGCTTGAATCGAAGGGAGTTCTGTTTTAAAGATTTACGATGTTCGCCGGAAACCAGCGATGTTCTTGGCCAATTTCCGACCAAGTCTGGGGTTATTAATGAATTTTGATTGCAGATATAGATTCCTGGTGTTGGGTAGTATTGATCTGGAGCTTGTGGTTGTGGGAGGATGCCGGAGTCGAGTTCTCCGCCCCCCCCCCGACGTCTTCCGGCGACTGGACTGTAATATTTGCAGTTTGGTCCCTGAACTTTTGGGGACGATACAGTTAGGTCCCTGAAGTTTCCAGACTTTGCAAATTTAGGATTCCTGTTTATAAAATGTTTAAAAATCATATTTCCTATTTATATTTATTATAAAAATTCATTTTTAATTTCTGAAAATTCTAAAAATTAATATTTTAATTCCGAAAATTATTTTTAATTCACAAATAAATCTGAATTAATTAGTTAATAAATTTTAGTTAATTTTTAATTGATTAATTGGTCAATTAATTCAAAAAATAATTGATTAATTGATTTAATTAATTATTAATTGATTTTAATTAATTATTTAATTAGATTTAATTATTTAAAAATGATTTAAAAATTTCGAAAAATAGTTTCAAGCTTTAAAATATTATTTTAAATTATTTCCAAGGCTCGATAATTATTCTAAAATTATTTCGGAGCCAGAATTGGCCAACCGAACCCTGTTTATTAACCCGAAATTGATTCAACGACCCGTTTTAATTCCGAAAAATGTTTTAAAAATCATTTTAAATACCAGAAAGCCTATTTATGACCCGAAATGTCTTTATAAATGATATGTCATTGAGTATGTGACGTATTATGTGTTATATGTGATATGTTGGTTGACTGTCGGTTTATATATTCGATGTTTACTGATTATTGCGTAACTTTGAATCCGTTAATCGGATTTGGGTAAAGCGAAGGGTAGATAGAAGTATGTGTTGAATAGAATTTTATGAGTCGATTATTGATAGATGCTTATGATATGTGAGCAGAAGAGACAAGGCATAGAAAAGGGAAACAGATAGTTGAGGAGTAAGACGGTTGTGATTGGAAGCGAGTGCAGTGTAGTAAGCTAATACCAGGCAAGTGTTCTGAACTTTCTCGAGATATTGTAGTACTTGATAGTCTTGTTGATATTGCAAGTGCTTTGAAGCACTGAAACCCAAACCCTGATTCCAGTTATTGTTCTTGAGCCATGAACCTTATTCTTTCTAGACCATTGATTGTTGTGTACCCAAACACGAATCTCAAGCATACGATACTACCCTACAAATACATGCAAACAAAATCCCAAACACTGAACTGAATTACTTGTATACTCAATCATTGCATCCTATGCTTTGAAAGCCCAAATCTTTGATACCCTGAAATGTTGATTCCTTTGTTATCCAATTTTTTCATTACCCAGCATCCAAGCTTTTAAATTGCCTTATTGATCCGCACAAGGATTAAAACCCTTTCATTGTTAAACACTTATTGTTGTTATTGATTCTGGTTATTGTTTATTATTGTATATTCTGTTGTTATGTTGGAATTGGATTGTTTTTATAAAATTGAGGACCAGATTCGTGGTCAGACCATATAATGGTCAAGTTAGGCTAATGTGTGCCTTGGATCCAGTTGTTAGAGCAATGTTGTGTGCCTTGCTCGGGGTTAGTGCGTGACTGATCAGCAGCCTAACCTTGGTTTTTAAATTAAAAGTATAATATCCAATTCTAAATCATAATCCATTGTTCACTTGATATCATAATCATGTTCACTTGATGATCATTATTCTCAGTTTTGTCATTGTGACTTGCTGAGCTAGTTAGCTCATTTGTGCAATGTTGTTTATATTCTTTCCAGTTAAAAAGGAACCAGTTGGTAAAGAGGATTCCCAGTCCAGCGCGAGAGCTAGGGGTTCAGGTTGAGGAAGCTGAGCTAGTAGGCTTCTTTTGGAATAATTTAAGTCTGTAAAAGGTTGTAATAATGTTTAATACTCAGTTTGAGTTTGGAATAGTTGGGATTTGAACGGTTTGTAATATATTAGTGTGCTTGGCTTGTGTGCATACTTTAACCTGTTGCGATCCGTGGTAGTTAGTAAATAGGGTCATTGCATATTATTATTATCTTTAATATTGTTATAAGCAGGTTTTAAATAAGGTGTGTGTGGACCCCAAACTTCTGACCCGGGTTTGGAGGGCGCCACAAAAAATGTCAGTGAGTGACTCACTTTCCTCATTGTGAAAATGCTCATATTGCTGAATCAAGAGCTATATTTTATTTTCTCTAACTTGCTCAGTGCCATCACAGATTATCTCTATAGTATCCCAGACTTCCTTGGCAGTTTTGAAGTTTATAATGTTGTCAAACATGTCTGCATCAACTCTAGTGAACAGAATGTTCATGGCCTTTTTATCCTTCCTAACTTGTTCAATGTCAGGATCAGACCATTCATGCCTTGGTTTGGGGACAGATGGCTCGTTTCCTTTTGCAGCTCTCATTGGAACATGAGAACCTCTTTCTATGCAGTCCACATAGGCCTCATCTTGAGAAAGCATATAAAGATGCATCTTTACCGTCCAATGATGGTAATTATCTTTATCAAGAAAAGGAATCTTGACTCCAACGTCTTTCTTGTTCATCTTGCTGAATTGTTTTGATCTTTAAACTCTTTGTAGATTAAGAGCTTGCTCTGATACCAATTGTTAGTCCCTTAAAAATATAGCAAGAATTACAGAAGGGGGGTTGTATGGAATTCTTGAACTTTTTTTCTCGAAAAAGAGAATGTTCAACTCGAATATAGATATAATGTTTTGATTAGCACAATGCGGAATAGAAACTTAATTGAATCAAAACACAAGTAATTAAAAACAAGAGTCTTTAAAAACTTTCCGGTGGATCTAAACAATTCCATTAGAGATATATATTATATATCGAGAGGACTCTGTGTGCAAGAATGCTCACAACTGCTTACAAATTGAACTACTGAGAATACAGGGAAATGCTAATAATTCTGCCTACAAAGATTTCTCTGTTTTGTGTATCTCAGCTCTTTTTTCTATTTGCTACATTCTTGGTTTATATATCACCAAGATTACAAAGTCTAAAAGACTGAACAAATATAAAAACTATCAGTCTTAAGCTTTGCTGCTTTTCATCCTCTATTACCCGGTTAATGGGCTTCCACAGTAGATTTGTATACATCTCGACGGCTGTGCTCAGCTTTCACTGTTCAACTGCTGTTTGAATTCTTTATTAGTTGAGTACATGATCATCCGTCGAGTTGTTGATCATCCGTCGGGTTGTTGATCATCCATCGGTTGCTTTGTAGGTTATCCGTCGGGTAGCAATCAAGCATATGACTTCATTTCACTTATATAGAATTACAAGACATCATTTATGTACAATTAATCAACCTATTCAGCATATCTACTTAAAGTCAACATGACTTATATGCTACTAGAGATTCTATACAAAGGTGCATACATAACTGTGCTACAGACTTATTATTACATAAGCTACTCACTCGATGGATAACAAGTTAACATCCGTCGGGATTATAATGAGTTATCCGTCGGGACTGTAATTCTTATCCGTCGAGTGCTACATTATTTCACTAAGTAAAATCCACTTAGATGTTTTGTTTATGAAATCATTAAGTACACAACATATGCACAACAATTCTAAATCTAGAATAGTGAATTGCAATTCTTCACTCAAATTCTCAATTCGATAAACACTGATAATTCTTGTTCACAAACACTGATACACAATTATTTTTCCTTTGCTTATAATTTCACTTCATATGTTAAATACTCTATTCATATTCTAATAGAATATACATTATACATATATCTAGATATATCTTGATGTTGGGATACATTAAAGCATACTGATTGTTCTGGATGCTCCTATGTGGACTGTATGGTGATGATAAGGACCAGGTATAAACTGGATCCTATGGGCCGGGAATTAACCGGACCCCTTTTTTGGGTCGTAGAGCCTGGTAACCTGAATGGATCTATACAGGGAGGTATAGATCTGCACTGTATCCTGACTAATCAGCAGGATATGGGTGCGAACTTTATGTTTAGTCTAGTTTATTGTTAATCGTCGATGGTAGTTTTCATTATTCCTTGCAGAGATATATTGTTACAGATATAGTCATATTACCGATTCATTTATCTTTCTTATAATACTGTTGATATATTGTGGACTTGCTGAGCAATTATGGCTCACCCCGTTTGTTGTTAATCACTTTGTCTTTTTCAGTCAAGAAAGAGAATGAAACCTATTCGCAATCGCGTGGTAAATAAGCGTGTCAAGCAGTGGGACCCTCTAGCACCAAGGGTGCTGATCCTGATAAAAGAGGAGAGCTTTGAGCTACCTGAGCAGGTGTAGTGTAGATAGATGTGGTGTGTGATTGGAATAAAAATGAATTTAGTTTAAAACTTGTTTAGATAGTGGTTTGTAACAAAGAGAGTTCTGTGAGATTTTAAATTTGGGTTTGTTATAAAGATAGTGTGTTATTCTTGTTTTCATACCTCAACCTTAAAGATCCTGGATAGATGTAAAGGGGTTAGATATATGTTTGCGTAATTGTTATATATGTTTATATTATGTTGGTGATTAGCATGTAACCCCCAGATTTAAACCCCGTATTTGGAGGGCATTACAGTTTAATTATCGGGTAACATTTATGATAGCCCCTATAAAAATACAAGAGTTAAATATGTTGCCCAGTAAATATACAATTGTTTAAGAGGGGTTCGATACAATTGTATAAATGTTTCAAACAAGTATTGAAATATAACAGTTTTTTAGATTTTTGATAAAAACTGTTACGAACTCTCTCAAGAAATACTGATGTTCTTGAGAGCTGCTAGGTCATACAATGCTCGAGTTAATCACTATGTGATGACCTAATCTGTGTTTATATAATACACAGATGCTATAAATCAGTCTAGGATATACATTATCAATTACTAACAGAAAATGATACATATCTCTAACTGAATATACAAAGTCTTATCACTCAGAACGAACATATATCCATCCCTCAAAATAAGGAACATACTTAATCTTCACAACGGATTGTCTTCAAATACTGATGTTTCTGCAGATACTGATGAACATCAAATCCTAATGGCACATCAAATCCTGATGACATCCAAGACAGCCAGATCCTGAGCTTCTCCTGATCATTGAGAATTAGCACGTAAAAATCTCCCCCCAATTTATGCTTAATGTAATGAAGCATAAATTCCATTCTCAATGATGCCAAAATCAATTTACAAAATGTACAAGGAATAAGGTTTACTTCAGTATCCTAAGATAACTGACCGTTATTTCCAGAAATTTGTTTAACCTTTCTTCCATTTTGTCTTGATGGACTTTGACAAGCTTTTTCTTCAACTCTTTCTTCTCTTCAGTATCTTTGTTAAGATGATAAATGGCTTATCTTAATTTAGAAATCAAACTTTTAGGTATTTCAAGATCACCAATTAACATAAAGCTTAAGTTGACATCTTCATGATCAGGACTGAAAGATAACTGAGGATTATTGAGAAAAACTTTCAGAACCGCAGCTCCCTTTTCCATCTTCATTTCTTAACCAGTGTAAGTTCTATACATATGAACATAATCACCATTGTATTTATCTTCTTTGTTCATGACTCTTCTTCTGATACTCTCAAGTATCATAGAAGACCAGTTTCTGGTGACTTTATCCTCAACTCTAAGAAGATAGTGAATATATTTCAACTCTATTATAGTCTTCATCAAGAGTTGCTGTAATCTTTTCACTTTACCATCTCTCAAGAAGTACAGAATCTCTTCTCTAACATCATTATCATTTATCTTTCTATATACAATCTTCACAGCTTCAACTTTCTCAAGATGTGAAGGAGTAATTTTCTCACCAAGATTGTCGAGTCAGAGTATCTATGTCAAGTAAATTAGATCTCAGAGTCTCCATTCCAGAATGACCAATACCTCCTCTAGTACGACTTTATGATAAGCTTTAGCTTTTCATTATGTTCCACCTAAGACAGTTTCTTGATGGACTTATCAGTATCCTCCTGTTCTGAAATAAAATCCCTAAGTCCTGCTGACACAAATTCAATATGCTTGAATCCTCTAGGATAACTGAATGAATAGATATTTTTCCATCTTTTATCCTTCTTGCTGAGAGGAGCATACCCCGTAGATAAATCATGAATATTCCCTTTTGATTTCTTCCATAGCTCTCTCCTTGAATTTAGAATTCTTTACATATAGACATTACATGCTTGATCAGCTCTCCTTCTGTCACTTCTTTCTTGTTCATCAGGATTTGAATTATAAGAAAGAACTATTGTATTAAGAACTGATTTATCCAATACTTTGATCTCCTTCTCATCAGTATCAAAGTCAGCTTTCAGATTCACAGCATCAGGATCTGCCTTTTTCTCAGGATTTGTGTCTGCTTCAAGAGACACATTTACATTAGTTACATCAACTTGAGCAATGTCAGCAGTTGATTTCTTGTTTCTGGGGACAATTAATTCTTTAGTATCCCCAGCTTCTTCTTTTACATCATTTCCTTGTACAAGAACAAAACCTTCTCTGAATAGAACATTTAGAAATGCAGAATCAATTGCAGAACCTCGACTTGAATTAGAGATTCTTCCTCTTCCTCTGGCTCTTGTAGTTCTTCCACCTCTTTTTCCTCTTCCTTTAGAGGTGTTTGCTTCAGCTTCAATTTGAGCCAATAACTCCTTCTGTTGCATAACTACTTCTTCAGTTGTTAGATCAGGAAATTCTTCAGTTATCAACCCAAGAGCACTTCTGGCATTCTTTTGCTCAAACCTCTTATCCTTGTAATACAGAACAATCTCTTCACCTGTTTCCTTATGTCTTTAAGGAAAGAATAATCATTTAGCATCTGCTATGTTAGAGATTGTAACATCACCAGTTTCAGGAGCATGAGCATTAATCTTGTGCTTAACTTCATGAGCACCAGTAGACTTTCCTTATCCTGGCCCAAATCTTCTAGAATGTTGAGGTTGTTGAGCAACAGAAGCAATTTGAACATTTGCAACTGGATTCTTATCACCATCATCATCAGTATCTTTATCTTTCAACTGAATAGAGTCAGGTGTATATTTTGTGACATCTATCTTCTCCCCCTTTTTGGCACCAGGATTTGAAAGAAGAGAAAATATAGCATCTAGTTTATCAGCCATTAAAGACACTTTATCTTCCAAGGAAGAAAATCGAGTATACATACTTTGTTGAGATTGAACCACAGCTTTAACAGCCATTTTTACAGTTATGAGTTCAGCTGAGGTAAGTGGATTGATCATAAAAGCATCAATCTTGTTCTATAAAGTAGCATGAGATGTCTTCATAGCAGCAAGCTCAGAGAGAATTCCTTTCACAGAGATGGTAGAAGCCTTGAGATGCAATTTAAGGTCAGGGTTTTGAAGTCCATCATATGCTCTGTGAACATGTTGCAAACCAACAACTGAGGAGATAGAAGTGTGTGCACCTCTCCATGCAAAATCCCATTCAGCCTTTCGAAAATGCTCAGCATTAGCATTGTAATAAGAGGGATCAACATTGAAATGTGAAGAAGAACCAACATTTGACTTCTTAAATGCATCAATAGCAGTCTTCAGCTGAGCTGTGTCAGGATCATCAGGATCACTGTCTTCATTAGAATCAAAGCAAGACAGACCCTCAGAAGAATTTGCAAAGCTTGGTAGAATTGCTTTGCCTTTAAGAGGATCCTTAGCAAGAATTATTTGTTTCTGATGAGATCCTGAAATAGAAAACAATATAACACCTAAATCTCTCTTTTCTTTTTAAGTGATCTCATCACTTCTCACACAATATATTACTTTGAAGAGTAATATGATTCTCACATAAAAAAGTTTATAAGAAAAGAAAAAACTTATAAAATTCTTTTCTCAAAAACTACCTCTCCTTTTTCCGGTATAGGAGACTGCCACTCATAATTTGATTTTCTGACATAGTATTGTCACACAGTCGACATAATCACACATTTTGTAAAGAAATAAGAGAGGGTTGAGAGGAGTAGTATGCTTGTCATATAAATAGAGGTAACCTCAAATAAGAGACTATTTATAATCATACAAATATTAAGAACAACAGAGGATAATAAGCAATACTTGAAGGTGTGTCCTCAAGTGGTAGTGATGATAGTGGAGGAACAAACAATGCATCAGGATGCTTTAACAAACTAGCTAGCATCCATGAATCATCAGTAGGAGCTGCTTGAATTAAAAGTTGGTTAGCATCAGGAATTTCTGTAGTATTAGGATTTAATTTTTCAGGAGAATGCACTAGACCAGCATCAGTACTTTGAACTGATGGTTCTTGTGGGGCCGGAGGAATATGAGCTGCTTCATCAATCATTGGTGAAGGATCTTGTGTACTCTCCTCAAACATAAGATCATTAGTAACTGTATCTACCTTTGACAATACATCCTGATGAGCCATCTTTTCTTGCAACAGTTGTTCGGAATCAGCAAGAAGATCAGTGTGAGAAAAATCAACAATTATTTGTGCAGCCTCTTTGTCTGCATCTTCCCTTTAAGAAGATGGTTCTTGTGGGACTGGATGTTTCTCAGTTGCTAAGTCCCTTTAAGACTTAGGTTCTTGTGGACTGACATCCCTAGCAGAGGACTAAATCTTTTTCGTCTTTCTGATGTATCTAACCACTTCTTCAACTTTTCTTTTCAGCATACTCGTGGCAGTGTTCTTGGGCTCAACAGTTTTTTTGTTCATTGAAACCTTTTTTTATCAGAGCACTAGCATCAGTAGTTGGCTCTTTAGTTCCAGTTGTGTCAACAGAGTCATCAGGAATTGCTATTGTTAATTTCTTTGTCGTCATTCTTGGCCCAATGGGCATCTGATCATCAGAGTTAGAATCATCTTGCATGATCAGCCTTCTTTTTTGAACTGGAAAGCATTCTTCTTTTTTCTCACTCTCACTCAGTAAGGCCTGTTGAGCTCTCTTTTTATATTGAACAGATTTCTTAACCAGCCTTTTCTTTAGTACAACCGATGTCTTTTGGGAGACATCAGAGGAGGCTAATTTAGGAGCTGGAGTGGAGTTCTATTTGGTATAAGGAATGCTTGGGTTAGAAACAAGATGGGTAGTGTCTTGTTCCATAGCATCAAGAAGTTGAACAGAGGTGCCAGCATCAGGATTTGCAGACACTTGTGAAGGAGTAGGTCTATTTATCAATAGAAATTGCATGACCTCCCGAGGCAGGAAGGGAAGTCCTGAAAACTTATTCTTTTCATTTCTTTTGATATGATCTGTAATAGCCTTCTTAGAAATTTGAAATATAAGAAGCAATTCATCATTATCAAATTCAACATTAGGGCATAGAAAATTAAAAATTAGTTGAAGAAATCTAGTATACCCTATTACACCTGACGCTTCTGTTCTCCTAGCAATTATGAATTGAAGAATTGTGTTACCATAGTCAAAATTACCAGAATGGAGAAGAGAATACCCAATTATCAGAAAAGTGGAGGGAAGAGCATCAAAATTTCTTGTCTTATTCAAGAAACATCTGATGATGCAGTCAAAGAAGAAATTCCATTCTCTCTTTAACTTTGTTCTTGTCAATTTCCTAATTGTTGTGTTGTCACCTTTGTAGTTCATGAGTTCTGAGCATATCAAGCAGCTGCTCAGTTGTATAATTGTCACGAGCACCATCACAGGCAAGCAATCTTAATGCTTGAACAAGAACATCAGCATCAAACTCATAACTGTGTCCCTAATATTCAAAAGAGAAACCAGTATTTGTTGCATTAACTAGAGCTGTATCACATACCTGCATTACAGCCTTGTATGTTACCTTAGTAGGATTTGTGAGAGCATATCCTATTGGACATTGGAGTAAGAAATCCTGTATATCATGAAAAGATTGAGGAAATTGCTGATGTGTAAGTGGAGCTAAGTAGTTGTTAGTTGCAAAAGTGTTTCCATGAATAATAGTGGTTTGACTGAAGAGGGGTGAAAGCTCAGAAGATGACATGATATTTGTAGGTGTTGAGGAAAGATGTTTGTTAGAAGTGAATAGTGAGGCTGTGTGTATGATAATATGTGTCACAGAGGTTCGTGTGCAAATATAAGTTTGCAAAGCTTAGTTGTATGTTACACACTTGGAGAAGAAAGCTTGGTGAATTAGACATCTGATAGAAGAGAATTACTGAAAAATTAGAGTGAAAAGTGGAGTTATGTGCGGAATCAGCAAAAAAGAATGCACTGCTCTTGTAGTAAATCGATGTATGACTTTGTTCAACAGTTTATCCACTTTTAAACAACAATTAAGAAGACAATCACTTATTTTTAGCATTAAACAATTCAAAAATCATTTTTCAATAATATTCTAAATTAAAATAAGCTGACCTGTCATCAGTATTTGGTACCTTGTATATGTCAGGATTTGACATCGTCAGGATTTATCGATTCAAATTCATCAGTGTTTGTCAAAACAACACAAGCTTATCAGAAAACCACAATTAATCTCAAGGATCATAAAAAGATATATGTTAATAGTGTGATGTAGAGATTAACAGGCTACAATTAAGAACAAGAACATGCATACACAGTTAAATATCATAGATTAGGTCTTGTAAGCAAAATAAATAAAATTTCATTAATAATTCAAGAGAATACATTTCATGAAATTTTTTATTACATGCAAAAGATGATTACAAGAAAATCCTACTCTTAATAGATGAACATCAACAGCCTTGGTCTAAGAAGCCAGGCAAAGCTGATGGTAAAGAGAAACAATTGGAGGATGTTCAGTGCTTCTTCCTGCTTTCAACAAAGAGAACAGCAAGACGAATGACTCTCTCTTGCTGTCGAAGAGTGTAGAGGTGAAGATCTTTTTGGAATCCCAGAAGATATTTTTTGATGACTTCTGGAAGTTGAGTCCATATGTCATTTGAGATGGCATTGATGTGGTATGGAGTTTGCATTCCATCATGAAAGATAGTCACAATATTAGTGAAATGGTTGTAAATCAGTTGAAATGTGCCATCATTTTGAGAAGAAAGAGATATGAGAACCAAAAGTGAGGAGAGTGTTTTATGTTTAGGAAAAGATGATTGGACTTAATGAGAATGACAGTTTAAATAACCGAGGGAATATTAAGGGACTTGGACACTGGTTGATTATTAAGTGTAGAGTTACTTAATAGTTTAACCAATAGATATTTTATTAAGGCGCGTCTCCCTAGACTGATTTGCAATGATGATAATGATATTTATTCATACATGCATATTAGAAAATAAATTCACTTAAATTATCATGCATATAATAAATTACATCACAAATTCCCAGCTTAATATCTTGAACAGCATTTAGGACATATCAGGATTTGATCAATATACATCAGGATTTGATCAAATATAAATTGAAAAGAATTTATATGTCCCAACTAACTATACCAAGTTCATTGACAAGCTTTGTAAATGTTGCTTCGGGTAATGGCTTCGTGAAGATATCAGCCAGCTGCTGATCAGTAGGAACAAAATGAAGCTCAATTGTTCCCTCCATGACACGCTCTCTTATAAAATGATATCTGATGCTGATATGTTTAGTAGGAGAGTGTTGCATTGGGTTTCCTGTCACAGCAATAGAACTATGATTATCACAATAAATAGGAATTTTATAAAATGATAATCCATAGTCTATGAGCTGATTTCTCATCCATAACAACTGAGCGCAGTAACTCCCGACTGCAATATATTCAGCCTCAGCAGTCGAAGTAGAAATAGATTTTTTCTTCTTACTGAACCATGAGACTAATATGCCTCCCAAAAACTGACATCTCCCAGATGTACTCTTCTTGTCTATTTTATAGCCAGCAAAGTCAACGTTTGAATAACCACATAATTCAAAATCAGCTTCCCTTTACTGCAATAAGGTGTGGCTCCCTTAGATTTGCCTGAAGTCTTGCACACAGACAGGTGGAAAACATAATGTCTGGCCTACTAGCCATTAGGTACAAAAGAGAACAAAATATACCTCTATAATTTGAGAAATCAACTGTTGTGCCTTCATGAGGATCAAGTTTTGTAGCAGTTGCCATTGGAGTAGTTGTTGTTGCACTATCTTGCATATTATACCTTTTCAGCAAATTCTTTGTGTACTTTGACTGATTAATGTAGATGCCATTATCAGTCTGTTTAATTTGCAATCCCAAGAAATAACCCATTTCTCCCATCATGCTCATTTGATATCTTGATTGCATCAACTTTGAGAACTTATCACACAGTTTTTGATTAGTTGATCCAAAAATGATATCATCCACATAAATTTGAACTAAAAGCAAATCTATACCTTGATTCAGATAAAATAAAGTTTTATCTATTGTACCTCTTTTGAATCCACTTTCCAGCAGAAACTGAGCAAGAGTCTTATACCATGCCCTAGGGCTTGCTTTAGTCCATAGAGTGCTTTGTCAAGTCTATAAACATAATCAGGATGTTTAGGATCCACAAAACCTGGTTTTTGTTCAACATAAACTTCCTCTTCAAGTTCTCCAGTGAGAAATGCACTCTTCACATCCATCTGGAAGACTTTAAATTTCTTGTGTGCAGCATATGCCAAGAAAATTCTGATTGCTTCCATCCTAGCAACATGAGCAAATATTTCATCATAGTCAATACCTTCATGTTGAGAATATCATTTAGCCACCAATCTTGCCTTGTTTTTGATAATTGTTCCATCAGAATCAGTCTTATTTCTGAAACCCACTTTTGTCTATAATTGACCTATTTTTAGGTCTAGGCTCCAGCTTCCACACTTCATTTCTTTCGAACTCATTCAACTCTTCTTGCATAGCCATAACCCAATCTGCATCCTTGAGTGCATCTTCTACTTTCTTTGGCTCTTCTTTTGAAAGTAGATTGTGATATAAACATTCATTTTGAGTTGCACTCCTTGTCTTTACTCCTTCATCAGGATTTCCAATGATCAGATCAGGAGTATGATCTTTAGTCCATTTTCTGGCACTGGGAAGTGTCCTTCTAGAGCTAGATGATCCCCTGAATCTGTGATGTTATCTCCTGATGATGTTTTGGGAATTGAATCATGTCCATCTGATGTTGAATCAACACTGGATTCTGAATGACCAAATTGAGAAGAACCTTGAGTTGATTATTCAGTGTTAGTATCATCAGTTGAACCTTGTTGTTACTCCCCTCAATATGTGCAGGTTCATTAGTATAATGATTATCTTCAGAATCTGAAGGAGTATTAGGATTTGGATCATCAGGATTTGACAGTTCATTAGAGTTTGATCCAGATTCCAACAATGCATTTTCATTTGCAAAGACTAGACTTTCAAACTTTTGATTCAAACTTTCCTAGCTGATCAGTATGAGTTCTCAAAACAAAGCACTTAAATCCAAATACATGAAGATTTTTGAGACCGAGCTTCTTTTCTTTCAGCATCTGATAAGGAGTAACGCCATGTCTGTTTATCAGTATGATATTCTGAGTATAACATGGTGTGTTTACTACTTCAGCCCAGAAGTAAGTGGGTAGTTTTGCTTCTTTCAGTAGAGTCCTGTCAGCTTCAATCAAGGTTCTGTTCTTCCTCTCAACAACACCATTTTGTTGAGGTGTACCAAGAGCTGAAAATTATTATTGTATGCCTTTGTACTTGCAGACTTCCTCCATCTTTGAGTTCTTGAACTCAGTGCCATTATCACTTCTCAGAATTTTCACTTTGTGGGTGGATCCATTTTCAATTTGCCTTATGTGGTCCAGAAGAATTTCTGGACTTTCATCCTTCCTGTGTAGAAAATAAACCCAAGTATATCTAGTGAAATCATCAACAATTACAAGTGTGTACCTTTTTTGTTGATAGACATTATGTTCACTGGTCCAAAGAGATCCAAGTGTAACATGTAATATGGCTCAGAAATAGAGAATTTTGTTTTACTTTTGAAAGATACTCTTCTTTGTTTGGACTTTTGGAAAGCATCACAAAGACCATCAGATGAGTATAGCATATTTGGTAATCCTCTTACTAGCTCCTTCTTGGCAAGTTCTTTGATTCAATTGAAATTGAGATGTGAGAGCTTCTTGTGCCAGTTCCAGCTCTCATCTACAGATGCCTTTGAGATAAGGTAAGTAGCTTCTTTCTCAAGACTTTCATGCAGCCTTGCTTTATATATGTTGCCATGTCTATATCCTATCAAGAAAATTTTCTTTGACTTGTTATGAACAACTTCACAGTGTGAGTTATAGAATACCACATGATAACTTCTGTTAGTGATTTGACTGATGCTGAGAAGATTGTGCTTCAGTCCTTCCACCAGAGCTACATTCACTATTGCTACCTTTCCAATTATCAAGTTGCCATATCCCAGAGTGTGTCCTACATTTCCATCTCCATAAGATACATCTGGGCCAGCCTTCTTCTCAAATTCTGACAGCAGGGAATTATTTCCAGCCATGTGTCCTGAACATCCACTATCCAAGACAATAATATTTTTCTTGTTACCCTGTAGTCAGAGGAATAATTAATTAGAAGGATTTTTAAGGACCCACACTTGTTGGGCCCTCTTTTTGGACAACTTAAGCCTTTGTGTTTCAGGAATACTTCTGACAGTTTTTCCTTTGTCAGGATTTGTCTTGTCAGAAGCAGATTTAATAGAACTAGAAGAATTGAGCATGCAAGCAACTTTATTAAATTGAGGCAAAGGTTCATAATAGTTGTGATACAGCTTATGATAGGAAGTACAAGTATAAATCGAATGCTAACTACTACCACAATGAAAACAAGGATTTTGTGATTTATAAAATACTGATCTACCCCTAACATTAGACTCAGGAATAGAAGTTTTCATTTTCTTACTCCTCCTGCAATCAATAGCAAGATGATTAGTATTACTACAGTTAAAATAAGTTTTCTAGGAGTATTGGGAACAAACTTGTAATTAGAATCCTTAGAAATACCTTGCTTACCATTCCTGTTCCTTTTAGGACTTTTTACTTGAGGTTTGTCAGTAACCTCAGATAATTTCCTTTTCAATTGTCTTTTAGACAAAGGTCTTATGTTCTTTTCTTTCTTAACAGTCTTAATGGTTTCCTTATTTTCTTTTCTTTGAGGTTTATCACTTACCGATTTTTCTTGGGATGCTGATGTTGAACCCTTTTCACAGATGGATTTGGGTTCATCAGTTTCTGAAGAGATAAACTTAACAGGAGTCTTAAGGGTAGTCTTATTCTCAGTGTCAACATCCTTAATTCCATATACATAACCAAGACATTATTTCCAGTTTTTCTAAGAGACCATCTCATGAACCTTTTTTCCTGAAACAGTCTCGGTATTAAAAGTTTTCCTCTCATTTTCTAATTCATTTTCTAACATACTGTACTTAGCTTCTAGTACCTTTGTTGTATGTTTAGCTTTCTCACATTCTTTCTGAATTTCAATCTGATTTACTAAGTCAGACTCCAACTGATCATTCCTAGACTTTAACATTTCATTTTCAGTTAACAATCTATTGTTCTCTAGAATCTTATTTTTAAAATTTCCATGGAGAGACTTAAGAATAGATTTCAGTTCAAATATATCTTCAGTATCCAAAGAGAATAAGGGGGTTGATACCTTAGAATCAGAAGAAGTAGGATCGTCAAAGCTAGCCATCAGTGCATAGCATGTATCTTCATTTTCAGAATTAGAGGAGTCCATCCAATTCTTGCTTGATATAATCAGGGCCTTGTTCTTCCCTTTGTCATGCTTTATCTTCTTGCACTCTGTAGCAAAGTGACCAGGTTCATCACAGTCATAGCACTTGATTTTCGACATGTCTACTTTTCCAGCTTTAGAGTCCTTTCCATATCTTCTTCCAGTTGACTTCCTTTCCCCTCCAGTGAACTTCTTCCTGAAGCTTCTATTCTTGTGAGACTTCCTGAATTGCATCCTCTTGAAGCCCTTAACCAGCAATGCAGCCATTTACATGATATCAGAATCTGTCACGACCTCATCAGTTTCAGAATCAGTATCATCATCAGGATTTGATGATGAATCATCAGTATCTGATTCTGGTAGATTGTTTTTTTTCTTGCAACTTCAACATAACTTTCTTTTGAAGCTTTAACATTCACTTTCAAAGAAACCGATTTTCCTTTGCTGCTTTTCCTCTCCTTCCTTTGCTGGACTTCCAAGTCATGAGTTCTCAGCATGCCATGACTTCATCCAGAGTGATTATTTCCAAATCATACTGATGTCATACGATTGAAGTCTGAGTCTCCCATTCTTCATTCAAGGGTCACAGAAACTTAGTGTTTGAATCCTCTCGATCATACACCTTTCCCACCAAAGACAGATTATTGAGCAGGGTGAGAAATCTGTCATAGATGTCAGTGAGACTTTCATCAGGCTCAGATTCAAAGTGTTCATATTCTTGAATCAGAACAGACCTTCTATTCTTCTTGATGGCCATGGTTCCTTGACATTGAGTTTCAAGAGCATCCCAGATCTTCTTGGCAGTCTTGTAGGCTATAACCCTGTTTGACATCACATAATCAAGACTATTATGCAAAATGTTTCTTACCTTTGCATCTTTCAGCATAGCTACCTTCTCTTTTGGTGTCCACTCACTCTTCTCCTTCAACTGATAGTGTTCAGCCACAGTAGGAGTTGCAGGCACCAGTTTTGTTGGCATGTAGGGTCCATCACTTATTACGTCGAGATAGTCTGGATCTGTAGCCTCCAAGTGCATGAGCATCTTCACCTTCCATGTAGGATATTCAGTCTTTTTCAGAATAGGAATTTTTATACTTTCATACTTGTTTAGAGACATGTTTAGATCGCTTCTGATTGTAAATTTATCAGTGAGCTCTGATACCAAATGTTTCCCAGTAAAGATACATTTGTTTAAGGGGGGTTGGATACAATTATAAAAATGTTTTGAACAAGTATAGAAATATAACAGTTCTTTATATTTCTAAAAAAACTATTACAAACTCTCTCAAGAAATACCAATGTTCTTGAGAGCTGCTAGGTCGTACAATGCTCGAGTTAATCACTATGTGATGAACTAAACTGTGTTTATATAATACACAGCTGCTACAAATCAGTCTAGGATATGCATTATCAATTACTAACAAAAAATGATACATATCTCTAACTGAATATACAAAGTCCTATCACTCAGAACGAACAGATATCCATCCCTCAAAATAAGGAACAGACTTAATCTTCACAACAGATTGTCTTTAAATATTGATGTTTCGACAGATACTGATGAGCATCAAATCCTGATGGCACATCAAATCCTGATGACATCCAAGACAGCCAGATCCTGAGCTTCTCCTGATCATTGAGAATCATCACATAACAAAATCGGACATTATAACAGTACTCCGGTGAGAAGATTAACGGATATAACTTTGAGTGTGTATCTCTTATATCTCTCTTTGTTTCAAATCTTCAGCTCTTATGAGAGAGAAGATGAACATCACAATTTTTCTTTCATCTGCTTCAAGTGTAGATGTAACGATTGAGAAACTGCGTGTGTATTATATCTTAATAAAGGTGATTATACGTTTTAATATGTCATTAAGTATGTTGAATTGTAAAACCCTAGATGTTATATGCTATGTGCATGTTTTGATCAGAATATGGTTTGGGTAATTATCGGGCGTCTTACTATAAGTTAAATGCTTATACATCAAAAGTTGTACGGCCCAAACAGTGTTTTAATAGCTGATAATCATACAAAATCATTGGCCTTATTTTGCCTAGTATGGCCTATACCATGTCGATATTCCGAACATCCAGTCGTTTTACAAATTTTCTCATGTCGCGAAAAATAACTTTTTCAGGATCCTTTCGGGTGTCAAAAGCCCCACAAAAATCACATTTTCATTTTTACAGGATCATGAAATTATCAAGTATTATTTTTCTTTACATTTTTTTATTATTCACAATTTTTGGGAATTTTTGTCATATATTTTGTACTTATTGAATATTTAAAAATTCAAAATTAATACCCAAAAACTATAAAAATTGGGGCCAATTAATTTTAATAGATGTATAATTAGGGCCTTAATTTTAATTAGGGGTATTTTTATTACTACTATAAATAGATGATTTATTATTAATTAATTATTAAATAATTATTAAAAATCAGAAAATCTTGAAATTAGCTTTGGGGGTGAAGAACATGTTTTTGGATTCAATCAAGGATTTCAACGTGATTTTGTTATCCAAATCATACATGTGAGTAACCAAATTAAAGCTGGTGATATCTACCTTCTATTAACAACATCAATTTTATGTTTTATTGTCTAGATTTTAAATTCATAATCTAGGGTTCTTGACTGTGAATTGGGGGTTTTTGATTCTGGGGTTATGGGGTGAAATTGATTGTTAGGATAGCTTCATATGAATTTTTATGATTGATTTGTGCTATGAATTGCATTAAATGATAGCTTGAATTGATAGTTCATGTTTAAGGGTTTATGGAAATTTTGATTAATTCGTTTTTGGATATAGAGGAAATTGAGGTTACTTTGTTGTTAGGGGTTTAATTATAGATGTTCTAAACTTCATTTTCAGCTATAATTTGTAATTTTTCATGTACGAAATAGTCAATTTGGTATTTGGCCGAAAATTTTCTTGATTTGATCGGAGTTTTAAATACAGGGGTTATCAGGATTTGATAAGGTTATTTTTGAATTCCTTGTGAGATTTTGAATGAAAACGATATTGAAATCGATCCAAACGATACCCAAATCATCTGTATTTGACTCGCCGAACTTGGGCGTCGAACTTGCCGCCGATGATGGTGGAGTTGGCCGGAGACGACGGAGCTATGGCTGTTAAAGGTGATTGGAACGACGGTTGTGTTGCTACAGTCCTGAGGAAAGCAAATGATGTTATAGTTGATCAAAATCGATGTGTTTCAGGGGGAATTAGGCTGCCGGAATCTAGGTTTTGGCCCGG
This sequence comes from Apium graveolens, assembly GCF_009905375.1. NCBI lineage: Eukaryota > Viridiplantae > Streptophyta > Magnoliopsida > Apiales > Apiaceae > Apium > Apium graveolens. The sequence continues at coordinate 156,823,156 of NC_133652.1, forward strand.
GTTTTAACTGGCCGGCGAACCCGATTTTGTTTTGATGACACCCGGTGGTTGACCCGGGTTTGATCTTCAAAAACCCAATTCTGATTTCTAGATTCTTTTTCTGGATATTTTATTTTATTTTTATTTTTGTAAATTTAGAAAATTAGTTTTGTTTATTTAGAAAATCAAATAATTAAATTGATTAATTATTTAATTAATTCTATAAATAGATTTAAATTATTTTCTTATTTTAGAAATTAAAATATGTAATTATTTATTTCTGTAATTAATTATTTCTTATTTAATTGTTATTTATTTAAATTGATTATTTATTTATTAATTAATCAGTTTATTTAAATAATTTATAGTAAATACATTTTAACTCCAAAAATTAAGAAAAAACCAATTTTAAATATGATTTTTCCTAGATAATTATTTAAAAATATATATTAGGTTCAATTATTTTTGAATGATTAATAATATTGACTAATAATTGATTTATTCTTGTTTATTGCTTAATAATTGAACTGTTTATCATATTTAATCAAAACGAATGCCCTTAGACTCAGAATAATGACCTGAATCTATTAAAAATAGTTATAAATCTTAATTTATTTCGAGAGTGAGTCGGCTTACGATATTTATTTAATTAAAGACCTTATTATTTATAAATACGAGTCTAATATATCCCAGAAAATTAGGAAACGAGTCAGATATTGTTTGTTAATGCGAGTATAGATCCGATTTCGATTCTAAAAATATTTGTAAGTCTAAATTAATTATGTGCCTTGTGTGCTATGTGATTTATGTGAGTACTTGAGTCCTAAATGCTAGATAATTTATATGCGAGTCAGATAGAATCGTATGGGTAGGCGATAAAGCCTATGTGGTCTCAGTCTGAGACACGTTTGTGATGAGAGTCAACTAAATGAATATCTTCCTTTGATAGATTCAACACCAGCAAATCGGATCAAGCCAGATATAAGGAACTGTGAACTACCCGAAGTAAATCATATATCAGGCAAGTTTTTCCCTTATTCTAAGTTCGGAATAGTGAATTGCTTTCAAATTTCCATGGCAGCTATACCCTGATAACTCTTGATCACAAACACTGATACACAATTGTTATTCCTTTATTCATAATTTGTTTCGATTCCTTATTTCTCCTAATTCATTGAATCCTCTATTCATATTCCAATAATATATATATATATGTATGTATACATATACTCTGGTATATTCCGATATTAATATACATCAAAGCATACTGATTGCTCTGGATGCTGATCCATGGACTGGATGGTTACGATGTGGGCCGGGTATGAACCAGACACTTGATTATTACGCCATAGTGCCTGGGTACCCTCTATGTTGGTGGGTCTATACGGTTGGATATAGATCCGCGCTATATCCTGACTGATCAGCAGGTCATAGTGCATATGTTGGTATTTGATTTCCAGTCTAATTCATTTGGTACTCGCCGATAGTGGCCTTCATTATTCCCTGTAGAAACATGGGGTTGCACGAACAATCAGATTACCGGTTCAATTAACATTCTCTTTACACTATATATATATATATTGCATGCTTGTTGAGCGATTATGGCTCACCCCTATTATTGTTATTCACCTTGTTTTTCAATTAAGGCCAAGAATGAAACTCATCCGTACCCGAGTGGTCAAGAAGCGGGTCAGACGGTGGGACCCTCTGGCACCATGGATGCTAATTCTAATCCAAAAAGAGAGTTTTGAGATGCCCGAGCATGTGTAGTGTGAATAGATGTAGATGATGTTTGAATAAAAGAAGTTTAGTTTAAAACTTGTGTAGACAAATGGTTTATAATAAAGAAGGTTTGTAAGACTATTAATTTGGATTGTTTGTAATAAAGATAGTGAGTTGTTCTTGAATTCATACCTTAACCTTAAAAGATCCTGAGTAATAATATCAAGGGGTTGTTATATGTATATTATTATTATTATTGAACAGGTTTAATAATATAATTAGTGGCAGTAATACCCCAGATATATACCCCGGATTTGGAGGGTGTTACAACAGACTTTCTACAAAAATTAATTTATGTGGCTGATTTTGAGCCTTACAAATTAATTTATGTTTCCAATAAAGTTATGGCTGTGAGATGATTTGCGACCAAAAGAGTTTCTCTTTACTCACGCATACATGATAGGATTTTGTACTTGGAATTAATTCAACAAACTCTTACCGGCGACAACAAGGAGGATTTTACTTAGTTTCTTTGCAAAACAATCCTAGCTTGCGACCTAGTACCCACCCTTGTATGCTTACTGGTGACCCGAAGGGAAAACAAAGGACGCGTGATTAAATACAGAAAACAAAACACATGTGACTTGTTTTCTTACTCCCACGCACATGACCAGAGAACCTGACTAACTTGCATACATGGTTAGACTTTAAGTTTAAATTATAAACTCTATTAAATTATAAAATAAGTTTATAGATATTTTATAAAATAAACTAGTTTTTATTTATAAAATAAACTTATTAAAAGTTTATAAAATAAATCATTTTAAGTTTATTAAGTAAATTAATTTGAAGTCCATTAAATACATTTTATTAAGTTACTAATTAAACTCGATTTTGTCCAATTCCTTGAGCTATTTAGCTGTATACCGTACACACCTCTTCTCGTACTTTAACAGATAAACGTTCAATCTAAGTATGCTCTTCAACTAACAATTCTTTTATAAATAATACTCATATTTCTTTCACGAGCTATTGACGCCTAGTGCAACTGGTCTGGTTCACAGGCGACTAACTCCGATTCAGGTCTTCGTATTAAGGCCTTGATTCCATTGTTAAGCTTGCAACAACTGCATCCCTTCGAACACTGACTGTCAATAAACAAATGTACTTTCACTGGAATCTTTTCTATTACTTAGACAACATCTTCATTGTTACTACAATCTTGAATACTTCATTCACCATTCTTCACTAACACTTGAACATATAAATGAAATCCTTTCAGTGAGTATAACTTCAAGACCGCAGTTGTCTTCTTTAAACTCTGTCCATACCATGTCTTCAATTCTTTAGATTCTTATTCTTTGAACACTTTCTATCTTCAATCAATGCCAATACACTAATATCTTTTGGTAGAACTTTTACGCTGAATCTTCATCATTTCTAAAACCTTGAAAGTCTTTAACCCTTTATTCTTCACTGAGGCATGAACATATTAATGAACTTCTTTAAATGACCTGTTGTTAGGGCGAAAACACGCACTAATATTCACGCAAGTATACGCGTTCGCAAGTAATATAGAATACTTTCTAGTTCATTCCCTCAGAGACTCAGACTAATTTATTGTCTAATTTAACTCACTCACCAATGTATGATTACTGCTCAATGTTAAGATAATAACACTTAAAATTGTTGATTAAATATTAACTATAATTAACTACTTAATTAACCACTTAACTAACACTTCAATTTATCAATAATAAAACACACATGAGATCACAACTTCATTATTACTTCCTTCTATAGCCATTGTTATTACCTTTAGCATGTGACAGTGATGATATTAATCGAATAACACGAAACTGATAAAAGCCAACTTTCATTGTACTAATACCATTCTACCAAGCATCCACAATTAAGATAGAAGTTGAATAGTCATCAATCATGTTGAGTTCCTATATGTCTACAGAAATTGACAACACAACGATTTAAGCACAAGTTATTCCTTTTGATTACATAGGGCAAATAAAACTGTTAGAGTTACCCACTAATCATGCACAACGTACATGAACCTATGCTAGCATGGCAAGTTCTAAATCTCAAGATCCACCGTCGCTTCACAAGAGATTAACACCCTATCTTATATGTTCGCGACGCACATAAGACGAATACGCACAACCAATACTAGATATCATGCAATCATCACACACTAAAGTATTAAACAATTAACTAAAGAATTCCATAATAAATCCGTTGCAACCCCATGATCACAATTAGCCCATAATAGAACTTATTGCCATCATGGGTTCATATGAAATCATGATAAACAACACAAGAATATAATAACTAAACTAATTATATTAAAACAGAGTACGTCACAAGAGTAAATAAGTCAAAGCAAGAAAACTAGCATCCAATGTTACAACGAAACAAGAATCACAAGAAAATATGCTTCCTCTTCGCTGCAGTGTGCTAAATCGGTCTTCTTCCTTATCTCCTTCGCTCCTTGCGCAAAACACAATCTAAAACATAATCTCCTTCTTTTTTTCTCTATGAAAACGTCTCAAATCTACTTATATAATAGTCCCATAAAACTCAGATTACATAGAAGTTGGAAGCCAAACAGAAGTAGAAGTCTAAAATAATTCAGCTTTTTCCCCGACCCTGCGCGGCCGCGCAAGGCTGCTGTACGGCCGCTCAGCATTGCTGCGCGGGCGCGCATGACCCTACTGGAAAAATTCCAGGTTTGCTCCGTTTCTTCGCCGTAATCTGCCCGTTCTTTTCCTCTCGCAATGGTGAACACATGCCAAGGCTTATTCTTGATGATTCCTCCTCCGAAATGCAACTAATACCCTGAAATGCATAAACACTAGAAAAACACATCAAATACACAAAATACTTGATTTCAAGACACCAATTTAAGCCATTTTAAGACGTTCTAAGTGGTATAAAATGCCACTTATCACACCCCCAAACTTAAATCGATGCTTGTCCTCAAGCGTCACAGACTCAAAACAAATAAAAATATGCATGAATGCAATCTATATGAAAATGCAACGATCCCCCTTACTACAATTAACCAACCAAATTGTCACGTCTCAACGAATGCAGTTAGACACTAAAGATCAATAAACTCATGCAAACGGACATACAGCCAGAAACGTGGTGTGTGCAAATGCTTAACACATATGCTTCGGAACTAGACCAATTACTATGACTAGACTATCTTCAAGGAAATCCTACGATTATACAAAGAATAAAAATTCTAGGCACAAAGTGATATACAACACTACAAGAACTCTGGAGCTTACTACGGAATCATGCTTTTTATTTACAACTCAAATGCTTATTTGACCGTGCAATGAGTGAGGTCCACAAAAGACTTATACAATGGTATCCATGTAACGAACGTTAGGTTAGCGGATCCCAGACTCTAAAAGCGTTAGGTCACTAGGCACAAAGTCCCCTAAGAACTTAATAACTCGAATACCAAAGAGCCCACTCTTGATCAATTATGCAAATTTTTTTTTTCTCTAAGCAAGTGTGTTTCGCTCCATCTTGCTCAACCGTAGACTACTCGCATAACATGCGAGCCGGCTACTAGCCATTTGACGCCTAGCCACAACTAGCAACAAATTCCATTTTTACTCCATTTTTTTTCTTTTTCATGCCTTTACCACTAAGAACCTATTATCAAATTCTAAGCATAATAAATAGATTATCCTCGAAAATAATCAGATCATAACAACAATCTAGCCCTTAAGCATTCTCTAAGACTTAGTGAAAATACAAGTGCTTCTAGCATGCATATCAACCTACACAACTTAATATCACTTTAATGCTATCACTACACTCGCATCAATATCATAATTCAGTCGATAAATCATTGCAAAAGGGATCATGGTATATGCATGAGCTATATGATATGACAAACAAATAAAGCTATATAAAAAAACTATATGGCAAAAATTATGCAACTATATGAACTAACTATCATGAATATGCAGCTATATGACACACACAAAATATTCCTTAACTACCACCCCCAAACTTAAAATCTTCACTGTCCCCAGTGAAGGTAGTAGAAAGGAACACAGGGTATACCTACTCGGAGTCATCATCATCATCATCCTCAGTGGGTGGAGTATCAGGCGGCGGGTATGCAGAGTCCTCACCAAAAACTGGCCACTGGATATCAGCTCCAAGGCCTCGAAAAGCAGTCCCTAATGTAAGAGTGAGCTCTTGAGCAAACCTGCTCTGCGTCTCATACATGGCATCCATCCGCCGTGAAAGCCTCCTATACTGGGCATCACCCATCCCAGCACCCTCCTGAGCTCTCGAAGAACCAGCCTCACCACGCCCTGGCCTAGCCATAATAGCACCTCGTGCTGGACGTCCTCCTGGAAGACAATAACCCAGCCCATGCTCCTCAGGCTCACCACCGGTCCACTCCTGCATCCCATTCAGAGTGCCAGAATCTATCGGAGCTGCTGGCAACTACAACTGCTCATGAGCCGGCCAGTTCACTCCTACTGCTTGGCATAGCTTCGTAACCGTGGATGCATAAGGGATGTTCATATGCTTTGCTCCCCTCAAAAACTTCAGAATTCCTTGGTAGATAACCTCACCAAGGTCCACATAGTATTCCTCATTCAGAATTCCCCACAACAACTGTGCTCTCTCAACTGTGACCTCGTGTGCATGTGAAGAAGGCAAAATATTAGCACATATAAATGCATTCCATGCACGGGCATACCTTTTCATGGCGATCGCCGGAAAGTGACGATACTCATTATTGGCTGGACTGCGGTTCCAAACTGTGCCCGGTCGACAGAGAGTCGCACAAATCAAATCCAAATCAAAATCCTCAGCAGTCTTCTCATTCCAGTTCTCCTCCTCGGGCTTCCTCTCTCGCTGTCCAATCACACGGCGAATTGCCGCAGGATGATAATCAACCGTCAGCCCACGAACTACAGAAAACCCATTCTTTTCAGCCTTCGCGTTCGCGTAGAACTCGCGAACAACACTCATCGGTACTACTTCGGGTGACTCACAAAAAGCTATCCACCCTTTCTCTGCAATCATGGGCAACAACTCACCATCCCTCCCTGATGGTAAAAACCCCCTCTCCTTCAGAATCGGCTTCCCCAACAGCCTAGTGTACTCCTCCTCCGCAGCTCTGTCAGTTAACCGAGGCCTTGCAGCAGTACCCCTTGATGAATCAGCAGTAGGAACTGTGCTGCTGTTGTCAATAGTGCGTGCTCTCTTGGGTGCCATTGATTTGTGAATAAAAGTGTGTAAGAACTGATTTTTGATGTTTATGAAAGGGTTTAAGTGTAGGAAGTTTGTGGGAGATATGTAGGATAGGTGTATGTATATATAGGGTGTGGAGTAGGTTAAATTAGATTAGGAGTGGGGTTGAGGGATAAAATCATGGGGTAATGGGAAAAGAATTCGTGGGTTTATGGGCTGTGATGGGTTTTTGTGTTTTTTTTTTTTTTTCTGAACTGCAAAAAATTTTCTGGAATTCGACCCCTGCGCGGCCGCTCAGCATTTCTGCGCGGGCGCGCAGCAAGCTGCGCGGCCGCTCAGCATAGCTGCGCGGGCGCGCAGAGGGTCTCTGAAAAAAAAAATTTCAGCCCCTGTTTTCTGATTTTTTTTTTGTGTTTTTGGATAGGTTATTAACTTCTAAGGGTTCCTGTAACAAAATTCATGGGTTGCCTCCCACGCAGCGCTTCTTTTTCATCATTAGTTTGACGTTCCGTACCTTTCTCAAGTAGTCAACAAAATGGCACTAACCACCTCTCGGTTTGCCATGTCCCCATAGTAGTGCTTCAACCGCTGACCGTTAACCTTGAATGCTTGGTCCGAATCATTCTCAAAAATTTCCACCGCTCCATGTGGAAACACAGTTTTGACAATAAAAGGTCCAGACCACCTTGATTTCAACTTCCCAGGAAAAAGTCGGAGCCGAGAGTTGAATAACAGAACTTGTTGCCCTGGCACAAATAACTTAGGATGTAGCTTCCTATCGTGCCACCTCTTCACCTTTTCCTTATACATTTTGTTATTCTCGTACGCTTGAAGTCGAAATTCATCAAGTTCATTAAGCTGAAGCATTCTTTTCTTACCAGCTGCATCTAAATCCAGGTTCAATTTCTTCAATGCCCAGTAGGCCTTATGCTCAAGCTCCGCCGGTAGATGACATCCCTTACCGTACACCAACTGAAACGGTGACATCCCAAGTGGAGTTTTGTATGCTGTTCTGTAAGCCCAAACAGCTTCATCGAGCTTTAAAGACCAATCCTTCCTTGACGGACAAACAACCTTCTCTAGAATGTGCTTTATCTCTCTGTTAGACACTTCCGCTTGACCATTTGTTTGCGGATGATAGGCAGTAGCTACTCGATGATTAACATTATAACGCTGCATCATAGAAGTGAACTTACGGTTGCAAAAATGCGATCCTTCATCACTTATGATTACCCGAGGCGTTCCAAACCTTGTGAAAATTTGCTTATGAAGAAAATTTAGCACTGCCTTTGCATCATTTGTCGGTAAAGCTTTAACTTCGACCCATTTTGAGACATAATCGACTGCCAGCAAGATGTACTGATTATTGTAAGATGAGATAAAAGGCCCCATGAAATCGATTCCCCATACATCAAAGACCTCGACTTCAAGCATCACATTTAATGGCATCTCATCCTTCCTTGACAAATTTCCCACTCTTTGGCAATGATCACACCTTAAAACAAACTGATGAGCATCCTTGAAAGTAGGCCAGAAAAAACCTGCTTGCAGAATACGAGCTGCCGTCTTCTCACCTCCATAGTGTCCACCATAAACCGTGGAATGGCAGTCTCGTAATATCCCCTCCGTCTCACAGAACGGGATACATCTCCTGATGATCTGGTCAGCTCCCTGTCTAAACAAATATGGTTCATCCCACATATACCACTTCACCTCATGCAGAAACTTCTTCTTTTGAGCGGATGTCAAATTAAGCGGCATTATATTGCTGACAAGATAGTTTACAATATCTGCAAACCATGGTTCTTCCTCCTGAATTGCAAACAACTGCTCATCCGGAAAAGATTCATTGATTAACGTCCTATCTTGTGAAGTAGAATCGGGATTCTCCAACCTAGAGAGATGGTCAGCTACTTGATTCTCAGTACCTTTTCTATCTTTGATCTCTAACTCAAATTCCTGAAGTAAAAGCACCCAACGAATGAGTCTCGGCTTCGAATCCTTCTTAGAAACCAGATAGCGAATAGCTGCATGATCAGTGAATACTGTTACTTTCGTACCAAGCAGATAAGATTGAAATTTCTCAAAGCCAAAGACTATAGCCAAAAGCTCCTTCTCAGTAGTGGTGTAGTTCAATTGGGCCCCATTTAAAGTCTTACTCGCATAGTAGACCACATGGAAGAGATTTTTCTTGCGCTGTCCCAGAACTGCACCTACCGCATAGTCACTCGCATCACACATCATCTCAAACGGTTCTGTCCAATCTGGTGTTGTAATAACTGGTGCCGTGATCAAACTCTCCTTGAGAGTCTCGAATGCTGCCAAACATTCATCATCAAATTTGAAAGGCACAACTTTCTCAAGTAAATTGCACAATGGCTTAGATATCTTTGAAAAGTCCTTGATGAATCGCCGATAAAAACCCGCATGACCGAGAAAACTACAGATTCTTTTCACCGAATTAGGTGGGGGAAGATTTTCAATGACTCCCACCTTGGCCTTGTCCACCTCCAGACCTTTGCTAGAGACCTTATGCCCAAGGATAATGCCTTCATGCACCATAAAATGACATTTCTCCCAATTAAGCACCAAATTAGTTTCCACGCATCTTTTGAGTATGGCACGCAGATTATTCAAACATTCCTCATATGAGTGTCCAAAGACGGAGAAGTCATCCATGAACACTTCGATGTTATTTCCAATCATGTCAGAGAATATAGCCATCATACATCTCTGAAAGGTGGCCGGGCCGCCACATAACCCAAACGAAACTCTACGAAAAGCAAATGTGCCAAATGGACAAGTGAAGGTAGTCTTTTCCTGATCCTCTGGTGCAATACAAATCTGATTATACCCGGAATAACAATCCAGAAGACAAAAATACTCATGTCCCACCAATCTGTCAAGCATTTGATCAATGAATGGGAGAGGGAAGTGATCCTTCCTTGTGGCTTTGTTCAATTTTCTATAATCCATGCATACTCTCCATCCTGTAACTGTTCGAGTAGGGATGAGCTCATTCTTTTCATTTGCGACCACAGTGATACCTCCTTTCTTAGGTACACATTGCACGGGGCTCACCCACGAGCTGTCAGAAATAGGATAAATGATGCCTGCATCTAGCCATTTCAGAATTTCTTTCTTCACCACCTCCTTCATGATCGGGTTCAGTATTCGCTGCTGTTCCACAGTTGGCTTACTACCTTCCTCTAACAGAATTTTATGCATACAATATGAAGGACTTATCCCCTTGATGTCTGCTATGGTCCATCCTATAGCCGATTTGAATTCTCTCAAAATCCTTAAGAGCTTGTCTTCCTCACTACCTGAAAGGTCAGCTGAAATAATAACAGGTAACGTAGATGAATCACCTAAAAAAGCATACCTCAAGTGTTCAGGTAATGGTTTGAGCTCCAAGGTAGGTGCTTCCTCTATTGATGGTTTGAGCTTCCCTTCAGCATTCTTAAGGTCAGAAGTACCAAGAGATTCAAATGGTATGTCGAGCTTTCGCTTCCATGGAGAAGCGTTCAGATATTGTAATTGCTCGTTGCTATCTTTATCATCGCTGTCAAAATCCCCCACTAAGGCCTTTTCCAATGCATCAGACATTAGCATGTGATCGAGTTCCGAAGTAACCGCAGAATCAATCACATCCACTTTTAAGCACTCCTCATCTTCTGTAGGGAATTTCATTGCCTTGAATACATTGAAGGTCACATCCTGATCTTGGACCCGCATAGTAAGTTCCCCTTTTTGCACATCTATCAAGGTACGGCCAGTAGCCAAGAAAGGCCTCCCCAAGATTATGGGAATCTTCTTATCTTCCTCAAAATCCAGAATAACAAAATCTGCAGGAAAGAAGAGCTTATCCACCTTGACGAGCACATCCTCAACTATGCCCCTTGGGTAAGTAATGGAACGGTCAGCCAATTGTAGCGACATGTATGTGGGTTTTGGATCAGGCAGATCCAGCTTTTTAAAGATCGACAACGGCATCAGATTAATGCTTGCTCCCAAATCACAAAGGCACTTGTCAAAAGTTAGATTGCCAATGGTGTAAGGAATGGTGAAGCTTCCTGGATCTTTTAGTTTTGGTGGTAACTTTTGCTGCAGAACAGCGCTGTATTCTTCTGTGAGAGCAACGGTTTCAAGGTCATCCAGTTTCACCTTCCTTGAAAGAATAGTCTTCATAAACTTCGCATAACTAGGCATTTGTTCCAGAGCCTCAGCGAAAGGTATATTGATGTGAAGTTTCTTGAACACCTCCAGAAACTTCCCGAACTGTCTATCCAGCTTTTGTTGCTGCAATCTCTTAGGAAAAGGTGGTGGAGGATAGAGCTGTTTCTCCCCTGTATTAGCCTCAGGCAGAGTGTGTTCAACAGTAGTCTTCTTTGGTTCCGCCACTTTCTCCTTTTGCTTAGATTCTTCATCTCTAACTTCAGCTTCAACTTCTTTTGCCTTTTCAGCATCAGCTACTTTTCCAGACCTTAAGGTAATAGCCTTGACTTGCTCTTTAGCTTCCTTCCTGCCTGGTACTTCCGTGTCACTGGGAAGAGTGCCAGGTTGACGATTGAGCACTGCATTGGCTAATTGACCGATTTGATTTTCCAAGGTCTTGATAGAAACCGCCTGACTCTTGCACAACAGCTTAAGTTCCTCAAAATCAGCACTAGTAGGTGCAACTGCACTTCCCTGTTGAGGAGATGATTGCCTTGTAGCATACTGCTGTGGTTGCTGGAATCCAGGTGGGTTAAACTGTTTACTTACTCCTTGCTGATATGTTGGCTGAATAGCATTCTGATTATTCCCCCAGCTGAAATTTGGATGATTTCTATTGTTAGGATGATAGGTCGCTGGCACAGGCTGCTGTTGTCGCTGATAATTATTCACATACTGAACAGATTCGTTGACAAGAGAACACTGATCCGTAGCATGAGAACCTGCACAAAGCTCACAAACCATAGCTATTTGATTAACTCCATACGTAGCCAGAGAATCAACCTTCATTGATAGCGCTTGGAGCTGAGCTGCAATAGCGGTGGCTGTATCAACTTCCAGAATACCTGCTACCTTGCCTGACGTCATCCTCTGAGTTGGGTTTTGATGCTCGTTTGCAGCCATTGTCTCTATAAGATTATACGCCTCAGTATAGCTTTTAGCCCATAAGGCTCCTCCAGCTGCTGCATTGAGCATGGGCCGAGATTGGGCCCCCAAACCATTATAAAAACCAGTGATTACCATCCAATCCGGCATTCCATGATGTGGACATTTTCTCAACATTTCCTTGTAGCGTTCCCAAGCCTCGCACATAGATTCTGTAGGTTGCTGCGCAAACTGAGTAAGGGCACTCCTCATAGCAGCAGTCTTTGCCATTGGATAAAACTTTACCAGAAACTTTTGCACAAGATCTTGCCACGTAGTGATGGACCCAGCTGGTTCAGAATGTAACCAGTCTTTAGCTTTATCCCTCAGTGAGAATGGGAAAAGCCTCAACTTGATAGCCTCATCAGTCACGCCATTATACTTAAAAGTGCTGCAGATCTCGACAAAATTCCTTATGTGCATGTTGGGGTCTTCAGTTGCCGTTCTTCCAAAAGAAACAGAATTCTGCACCATCTGAATAGTGCCCGGCTTGATTTCAAAGGTGTTAGCTTGAATAGCCGGATGAAGGATGCTTGACTGAATGTCATCAATTTTAGGCCGAGAAAAATCCATAAGAGCTGGATCAGCTTGAACAATACGATCTCCCATGTTTACTGGTTCTTTCTGCTCAGTTCCTGAATCCGAATCCTCAAAATCTAACTTCTCCGGAGTATCAAGAACTTCGTCTTTCTCCTCAGCTGTATCTAAGGTCCTCTTGCGAGCACGAGAACAAGTTTGCATAAACGCTTGCTAAAGTACCTGAAACACAACCGAAAAGAGTAATTAACTACTACGTCCTAATCACTGAGTCCTAATGACCAATGATGGTAAGTACATAAACTAAACAAATACGCCGAGTCCCCGGCAGCGGCGCCAAAAACTTGTTAGGACGAAAACACGCACTAATATTCACGCAAGTATACGCGTTCGCAAGTAATATAGAATACTTTCTAGTTCGTTCCCTCAGAGACTCAGACTAATTTATTGTCTAATTTAACTCACTCACCAATGTATGATTACTGCTCAATATTAAGATAATAACACTTAAAATTGTTGATTAAATATTAACTATAATTAACTACTTAATTAACCACTTAACTAACACTTCAATTTATCAATAATAAAACACTCATGAGATCACAACTTCATTATTACTTCCTTCTATAGCCATTGTTATTACCTTTAGCATGTGACAGTGATGATATTAATCGAATAACACGAAACTGATAAAAGACAACTTTCATTGTACTAATACCATTCTACCAAGCATCCACAATTAAGATAGAAGTTGAATAGTCATCAATCATGTTGAGTTCCTATATGTCTACAGAAATTGACAACACAACGATTTAAGCACAAGTTATTCCTTTTGATTACATAGGGCAAATAAAACTGTTAGAGTTACCCACTAATCATGCACAACGTACATGAACCTATGCTAGCATGGCAAGTTCTAAATCTCAAGATCCACCGTCGCTTCACAAGAGATTAACACCATATCTTATATGTTCACGACGCACATAAGACGAATACGCACAACCAATACTAGATATCATGCAATCATCACACACTAAAGTATTAAACAAAAAACTAAAGAATTCCATAATAAATCCGTTGCAACCCCATGATCACAATTAGCCCATAATAGAACTTATTGCCATCATGGGTTCATATGAAATCATGATAAACAACACAAGAATATAATAACTAAACTAATTATATTAAAACAGAGTACGTCACAAGAGTAAATAAGTCAAAGCAAGAAAACTAGCATCCAACGTTACAACGAAACAAGAATCATAAGAAAATATGCTTCCTCTTCGCTGCAGTGTGCTAAATCGGTCTTCTTCCTTATCTCCTTCGCTCCTTGCGCAAAACACAATCTAAAACATAATCTCCTTCTTTTTTTCTCTATGAAAACGTCTCAAATCTACTTATATAATAGTCCCATAAAACTCAGATTACATAGAAGGTGGAAGCCAAACAGAAGTAGAAGTCTAAAATAATTCAGCTTTTTCCCCGACCCTGCGCGGCCGCTCAGCATTTCTGCGCGGGTGCGCAAGGCTGCTGCGCGGCCGCTCAGCATTGTTGCGCGGGCGCGCAGGACCCTACTGGAAAAATTCCAGGTTTGCTCCGTTTCTTCGCCGTAATCTGCCCGTTCTTTTCCTCTCGCAATGGTGAACACATGCCAAGGCTTATTCTTGATGATTCCTCCTCCAAAATGCAACTAATACCCTGAAATGCATAAACACTAGAAAAACACATCAAATACACAAAATACTTGATTTCAAGACACCAATTTAAGCCATTTTAAGACGTTCTAAGTGGTATAAAATGCCACTTATCACCTGTAAATAGACTTCAAGCCTTCTTCTAATCTTTTGATTCTTTATATTTTCCTTGTCTTCATTTTTTCTGATTTCTTGTGTAGTCGTAGTATTATTAACATGTCTTGTTCTAGTATTGAGTTATCACGTAACTGTTCATACAGCTACACAGTCTCACCAACACTTTCCCCATATTTGATTGTTAAACCAAAAAACAAATTAAATAGATAGGATAACTCAACTAACAACTTAGAAAAAGTTAAGTACCAGGGCTTGGAAATAAGGCTACTGGTTTTCTAGATCAAATTTTGCATTTCCATATTTGATGAGTAACTGAAATGAAAGATGCTGGTTCCTCTAGCACTGAACTGATCTTCAAGTAGTCTCATCTTCATTTTACTGGTTCTTCAAATCCCTGCCAGATAACACTTCTTAGTCTTGAAGTAATCATCAGCAGCTTCTTTTGTACAACCATATTTCCTGTTGAGAAGCACATATCTCTCTTGTTTCTCCCATATGAGAGTCAACTGCTTAAAGGAGATCACCTTTGTTTTCTACCTCTCCCATACAATAGGATCCGCAGATAAAAAACAATGGTACTCCCCTTTTGGAAAACAACCTATCCCCTTATAAAGAACAATGATAAACCAATCCACTTCTTCTAATCACTAGGAAATCACCTTCGTATTTACCACCTCTCATGTGCAATAGGATCCATAGTTACAAACAACAATGGTGGCATGTGGTCATATGCTTTACCTTTTTCCTGCCTGCCATGCTATTTCTCCCCCTTAGTTGAGGAATCCTCCAAACTATTATCCAAACTTTTATGTAACACTTCTTCCCTTTGAGGAGGAATGTATTTCTATTTCTCCCCCTTAGAAAAGGAGTGAATGCTATCGTCTGAAGGAGTTTTTATATTTCACTTGGTTGGAAAAGAAATAACAAGTCATAGTATGATCAACCATGTTCCTTTAAATGCTACAAAAATGGCTTCACCGTTGATCATCCTGTTAACTAACCTTCCCAACATCCTTATACTTCCCAAATGTTAGATAACAATTGTTAGGCCCTAATTATTTGGTTCCAGTTTGTAAACGTTAGGTCCCTAAGAGTTAGGTTCCAATCATAAACAGATTTGAGTTGGGTCCCGAAGTATCAAGATGGATCCCTAAGAATCATCTTTTGAAAGATTGAGCATTACGACCATGTTGAGGGATATGTAATAAGATATGGTGTTTCTCTTTCTTCCTCACTGTGAGTGTGTGATTTTATTTTGTGTACCTCACAAGTGTTTCACTCTTCTCTCCACTCGTGTTTACACTAATTCTCACAAATGTATCACTTCTCTCTTAGCTCCAAAATACAGCTGTACCTGTAAGGAAAATCACCTTATCCATCCTTAAAGAGGTCACAGGTGGTGCAATGGGAGTTCAGAAATCCATCCTTGTTAGACTCGTCAGATGAATCTGAGTCATAATCTATAAGTTATTAGTTTCCCTTTGAGGGTTCCGGATTTGAATTGTGGGAAGGTGAACAATGATCCAAAGAATTTAGCATAATGATCAAGATTTCCTTCTAATGTATGTGAAGACATTTACTTGTGATGCATCAGGTAAATCTAAATCATTGTCAATAAGTTGTCGATCTGCACCTACGTCAGACCCACTATCCGTATATGCATCCAGGGGATTTAAGCCTAGGGAGGTAGACACTGACCATTGACACATGACATATGAAAATTTTTCTTTCATCTGCTTCAAGTGTAGACTTTGTACATAAATTAATTTACATGGCTGATTGCGAGCCTTATAAATTAATTTATGTTTCCAATAAAGTTGTCGTTGTGAGATGACTTGCGACCAGGAGAGCTTCTCTTTACTTGCGCATACAGGAGAAGAGTTTGTACTTGGAATAAATTCAACAAACTCTAATTGGAGACAACAAGGAGGATTTTACTTAGTTTCTTTGCAAAACAATCCTAGCTTGCGACCTAGTACCCACCCTTGTATGCTCACTAGCGACCAGAAGGGAAAATAAAGGACTTGTGCTTAAATAAAGAAAATAAAACACACGTGATTTGTTTTCTTACTCCCCTGCGAGTGACCAGAGAACCTGGCCAACTTGCATGCATGGTTAAACTTTAAGTTTAAATTATAAAATCTATTAAATTAAAAAATAAGCTTATAGATAATTTATAAAATAAACTAGTTTTGATTTATAAAACAAACTTATTGAAAGTTTATAAAATAATCACTTTAAGTTTATTAAGTAAATTAATTTAAAGTCCATTAAATATATTTAGTTAAGTTACTAATTAAACTTGATTTTTTCCAATTTCTCGAGCTGTTTAGTTGTATACCCTACACACTTTTTTAACGGTAGATCCAAGTACGCTCTTCAACTTAACAATTCTTCTGTATATAATACTCACATTCTTTTCACGAGTTGCTAATGCTTAGTACAACTGGTCTGGTTCACAGACGACTAACTCCTCTTCAGGTCTTTATATTATGACCTTGATTCCATTGTTAAGCTTGCAACAACTTCATCGCTTCAAACACTAACTGTCAATAAATAAATGTACTTTCCCTGGAATCTTTTATGGTACTTAGACAACGTCTTCATTGTTACTACAATCTTCAAAACTTCATTCACTGTTCTTCACTGATGCTTGAACATATAAATGAACTCCTTTCAGTGAGTATAATTCAAGACTACATATGTCTTCTTTAACCTCTGTTTATACTCTGTCTTCAATTCTTCATATTCCTATGCTTCGAACACTTTCTATCTTCAATCAATGCCAATACACTGAAATCTTCTGGTAGCACTTGTACACTGAATATTCATCATTTCTGAAACGCTCAAAGTCTTTAACCTTTATTCTTCACTAATGCATGAACATATTAATAAACTTCTTTCAGTGACCTGGAAATAGACTTCAAGCCTTCTTTTAATCTTTTGATTCTTTATATTTGCCCTGTCTTCATTTCTTCTGATTTCTTGTGTAGTCATACTTATATTAACATGTCCTATTCTAGTGTTGAGTTATCACATAACTGTTCATATAGCTACGCAGTCTCACCAATAATGCTACCAGTAGCAATATATTCAGCCTCAGTTGTAGAAGTAGAAACTGAGTGTTATTTCTTACTAAACCAGGACACCAACTTATTTTCTAGAAATTGACATGTTCCTATTGTACCTTTTCTGTCAATTTTGAAACATGCATAATCTGCACCTGAATAGCCAATTAGATGAAACCAGAATCTCTATGGTACCAAATGCCAAGTTTTGGTGTACCCTTGAGATATCTGAAAATCCTCTTAATAACTACTAAATGAGATTCTCTAGGATCAGCTTGGACTCTAGCACAAAGACATGTAGCAACTATTATATCCGGTCTACTAGCTATTAAATATAGAATTGAGCCTACCATACCTCTATAGCTTGAAATGTCCGCAGACTTTTCAGTTGTGTTAAATTCAAGTTTAGTGGCAGTGGCCATGGGAGTTTTTGAAGATGTGCAATTCATTAAGTCAAACTTCTTTAAAAGTTCATGAATGTA
Source organism: Apium graveolens (assembly GCF_009905375.1). NCBI lineage: Eukaryota > Viridiplantae > Streptophyta > Magnoliopsida > Apiales > Apiaceae > Apium > Apium graveolens. The sequence continues at coordinate 156,841,147 of NC_133652.1, forward strand.
TTTAGTTTGAGTAATGAATATTTCATCACTAACTTTCTTAACTTGTAAACCAAGAAAGTAACTTGGTTCTCCCATCATACTGATTTTATATTTACTTTGCATCAATTTGGTAAACTTTTTGCAAATTTTATCATCTATAGAGCCAAATAATATATCATCTACATATATTTGAGAAAGTATACTAGAGCCATTTATATTTCTAAGGAAAAGAGTTTTTTGTCAACGGTACCTCTAGTGAAGTGATTATCTAAAAGGAACTTTGACAAAGTTTCATACCAGGCTCTAGGTGCTTGCTTCAATTCATAAAGTGCTTTCAATAGATAGTAAACATAATCTGGAAAGTTGGGGTCTTCAAAACCTGGAGTTTGACCGATATAGACTTCCTTCTCCAATTATCCATTCAGAAAGGCACTTTTTACATCCATTTGATAGACTTTGAAATTGGCATGGGCTGTATAGGTTAGAAAATTCTGATGGTTTCAAGTCTTGCAGCTGGAGCAAATGTTTCATCAAAATCTATTCCCTCTTGCTGAGAGTAACCTTTAGCAACCAATCTAGCTTTGTTCCTTATGACTATGTCATTTTTATCCATCTTGTTTTGAATACCCATTTAGTGTCAGTATAATGTTTTTTTTAGATTTGGGTACCAGTTTTTATACTTTATTTCTCTAAAATTGGTTTAGCTCTTCTTTCATTACTAAAACCTAATTTGGATCCATTAGAGCCTCTTCTACCTTCTTTGGTTCTTCCTGTGATTGGAAGCTATTGTATAGACATTCATATTGAGTTGCTCTCCTTGCTTACACTCTAGATGTTGCATCACCAATGATTTGTTCAAATGGATGATCCTTATTCCATTTTCATTGAGGTGGTAGATATGCTCTAGATGAAGTGGCCTCATTAGTATCTTGATGTGTGACTGAGTGTTGACTAGTTGAGACTACCCCTGAGTTCGTGGATCTTTGATTTGAAGATGGGGTTCTGTCAAACATTGATTTAGAATGATCATCAACGGATGCTGAATTCTATTTTTCAACAGATGATACACTTTTTCTTTCAATGGATACAGTCCTTTATCTTTCAACAGATGCTGCACTTTGTCTTTCAACGGATGTTGTACTTTTTCTTTCAACGGATGCAACACTCTGTGCATCAACTGATGTTGCTTCATTTGATGGCAAGTTTGAATATTCTTTTGCCATCTCTTCTTGATCACTTTCATCATCACTATCATCAAAATACATCTCAATATTATCAAATTTGAGGCTTTCATGGAAAGCTTCATTTTGCAGTCCCTCAATTTTTTATCATCAAACACAACATGTAAAGATTTCATAACGATGTTGGTTCTTAGATTGTAGACTCTATATGCTTTCCCAACACTATATCCAACAAAGATACCTTCATCGGCTTTTGCATCATACTTCCCATATTGGTCAGCTTGATTCCTTAGAATATAACACTTGCATCCAAAAACATGAAGAAACTTTGGTGTTGGCTTCCTATTCTTGAACAACTGATAAGGATTCATGCCTTTGATTTGATTGATCAAAGAAATATTCTGAGTGTAGCATGCAGTATTGACAGCTTCAGCCCAGAAATAAGTTGGTAACTTTGATTCTTCTAGCATAGTTCTTGCAGCTTAAATTAAGGATATGTTCTTTCTTTCAACCACTCCATTTTGCTAAGGTGTCCTTGAAGCTGAAAACTCATGTATAATTCCATTTTCTTCACAAAACAACCTCATTGTAGAATTCTTTAACTCGGTTCCATTCTCACTCCTAATTCTTCTAACTTTGAGATCAGGATGATTGTTGACTTGCCTGATGTGATTGATGATGATTTCACACACTTCATCCTTTGATCCAAGGAAATATGTCCATGAAAATTTAGAAAAATCATGCACAATCACTACGAATTACTTCTTCATAGAGATAGACAATATATTGACTGGTCCAAATAAATCCATGTGGAACAGTTGTAATAGTTCATCAATTGTTATATCAAGCTTCCTTTTAAATGATGTTTTCATTTACTTTCCATTCTGACAAGCACCACACAACCCATCCTTTGAAAATTCAACTTAAGGAGTGCCTCTAACAAGGTCTTTCCTGACCAATTCATTCATTTTCTTGAAATTCAAATGAGATGGCTCTTGTTCCATAGCCAACTTTCATCCTGACTTGCTTTGCTGAAAAGGTAAGTGATTGAATCTGCATTTGTTGAGTTGAAGTCAACTAAGTACACATTCCCTTTTCTTACTCTAGTAAGAACCATATTGTTGTCCTTTTTGTAGGTTATAACACATTCTTCAGAATTAAAGGTAACTGAGTTGCCTTTATCACAAAGTTTACTAACACTCAATAAATTATGTTTGAGTCCATCAACTAGTGCAACTTCATCAATGATGACATTCCCCTTTGAAATCAAGCCATATCCCATAGTATATCCTTTGTTGTCATCTCCAAAGGAAATGATAGGGCTAGCTCTTTTCTTGAACTCTGTGAGCAGGGTGGAATCTCCAGTCATATTCCTTGAGCATCCACTGCCCAAATACCATAGATTTTTTTTTATTTCGCTGCACACATCAAAACCAACTCAAGTTGATTTTGGTACCCAAGTTTCCTTCGGTCATGCCTTGTTAGCTTTCTTCTTAGATTTCTTTAACTTCCCACCACTACAGTCAGGCAATTCAAGATCAACCTTTATCTTGGGGGTTAGTCTTTGAAACCCATGATTAGGTTGAGATTCATCATGCACATTATTATTAACATGATATGGCATATGTTGTGCAAACATGTTATTCCAGACATGCAGGCCATATGGCATCCGTGGCATATTGAATGCATCATAATAAGGATTTTCTACAAATGGCATATTAGCAAAATGTGCAAGTGAATTATGTGTGTGCATAACAGGCATTGCATGAATAGGTGGCATAGGCATATTAGGCACAGAATGAGATACAGACATGCACTACTAGAAAACCTTCAATAGACATCGACTAAAAACCGATGTTAAAGGTTTTACTGACCGATGTCTATACAGGTGTAGAGATAGGTACCCCCATTTAACATCGGTTGTAGCCCGATGTCTAAGACTAACTTTAACATCGGTTTCAGGATGAAACCCGATGTATATTATCTTTTTTTAACCAAAAAACTGCAGAACAATCTTTTTTAATAGCTTAAATATGATGTAATTATCAGTCTAAACTAGTAATTAACAAAGTACAAATCAGCACAAACCGATGTCAAAGCTAGCTATAACATCGCTTTTGGAAAGAAACCGATGTTAATGTCTTCTTTTCACATCGGTTTTAGTTTTAGAATCGATGTATTTGTTCGTTTTAACATCGGTTTCTTTATAGAAACTGTAGTCTCTCTTCACCTGACTCATCATGATTTAGCCGATGTCAAAGGTAATGAAAGTTTTCCTTCTTTTACATCAGTTTTTCATATTTGGCCGATGTATTTTTTTGAAGTTAACATCGGTTGCTTTGCAGATTTTTTTAAGAACTGATGTCTAGGTAACCTTTTAACAACAGTTTTTTAGAATTGGTATGTAAATACTGATGTCTATATTACCAAAAACTAGACAGGTTCTAATTGTTTCCTATGCACCCACAAATGGAAAAAATACCAAATGCCAACAATTATCCAAGCAACAGCCAACAAGCAACCAGCAAACCAACATAACTAATCCAATGAAACCAACAATAATAACAAACAATAAAACAATAATAACAACTTAAGAACTAATCCAATTATGTTTCATTACCAACTTAAAGTATCATCAAATATCAACAACTTAAAGTACCACGACAACGTTATGGTAAGTTTACAAATTTTTGACAATCAATAAGCAAAAGTTCATATCAGGAAAGTTAGAGAAAGAAAGGCAGCTCGCTATATAAACTCTTCGATGTAGCCAAGAGTCTCCATACGAACAACATCAAGATCCTTCCTGTTGTAGGATTTCCGATTCTTGTTTGACCACTGTGCGCATTTAACAAAAAGAAAAAACAACAGTAAACAAATTGTTCTAGTAAAAATGAACAGGTACTTAAAATTTTTGCAAAATCAACCAAAACAATAGGTACTTACCAATTTAAAGAAATTCATTTCTTTGTCTTCAATTATATCTTTCATATACCGCATAACACAGTATCCACACTCCATCCCTCCCGGCTGTTTAGGGCAGCCCTATTCCGATACAACCAAATATACAATTAATCACCAAAGTAAAAAAATTAAAATACATAGAACCTGTTAAAATTAAAGTTCATAATTACTTACAGCGAGATTTACAATATTGGGATTCTTGATCACCCTTCCCTTTTGAGCATTGTAAGATCTAACGGCTCTGTTGACAAAACATAAGAATATTGTAAAACCTAAAAACTAAACAGATGTAGAGATGGAATAATATCAAATACCTATGGTAAAAAAAATAATTACCCCATTAATGCATTTTCCAGTTCTGGAAAATGGGTCGGATGTGAAAATGGATTCAGGAAATAAATTTATAATTCCCAAATTATGACCAACATCCAGTGCATACTGTTATCATTAGATCAAGGTAAATATGGGGATTAAAAATTTTATATATATAAAAAAAGTAAGCAAATGTATTGAAATGCTTGACATACTTCTGATTAAAAGGCATGAAGTGCATAATGCCATCATTCAGTCTACTAATGATATAAGTTTCAAACTCAGCATTAAACTTATATCGCGATGGATCAACAAATGCGTACATGTCCACGCTCTTCCTATCATGAACCTTGGTACAGAGGAACCTGCCAAAAAAGTTTTATACATTTATAATTTATATAATTATCCTTAAAAATGTAAAATGAGACAAGATTGACAATAAAAAACAAAAGAAACTTACGCCATATATGTTGATATAACAGCTTGTCCTAACATTTTAAATTCTGAGACTGCAATTATATTTTCATGCAATAAGAATATGGTTCTTTCTACTCCAAACACTTTAAAATCAAAAGGAATCTGAATAGAGGCTCCAGTTGCTTTCATAAAACAGCTTGCGTGTTTGTACAACATCTTGTACCGTTCAGGCACATTATCACTCAGCAACACCTTACCAAAAAGGTCCCGCACAATTTGCAGCTCACCCTTCTTTGCAGGCTCCTTTCCTTTTCTCTTTCTCTATAAAAAATGTAAACTTATGATTCAAGGTTCCTTTAATTTCAAGATGCATATATAAAGAGGCATTAAGAACATATATACCTGAACAGGAGTAGGACCATTCGGGGCGTAGTTTATCAAATCTCGAGGCCAGGCTAGAAGAGAGCCAACTGCCTGTTCAACCGTCTCTATCTCACCAGCTATCGGTACCGGAACCTTGGCATCTCCCTGAATAATTCCGTCCACTGAGACACGAGCATACTCCGGTTTGAGAGGCAGTCCATGAATAGTTGAAGCCGTATCTTCATCATCAAAAATGACACCAAAAGCTACATTGTTGTCAATTTTATCCGGTGACAGCTCACATTTATGCGGCCCCTGAATTTATAAATAAATTGATCCAGATACGAGTCTCTTTGATCAGAAACAATAATTAAAAAAGGAAACTTTGCAATGGAAAAAAAAGTAAGAAATGTTATTTTTACCTTTTCACGTGATGGAGGTAGAGGGTCAATTGTATCAACAACAATACAATCGTTCACACCTTCATTTTCCATTAAGTCTTCTTCATCTACCGGCTCCACATTCAGATCACCTGCCGTTACTTTTGCATCTCGACAGTTGGCTACCTCGGAAAGATTTGATGCCCCAATCAGTGCCTTTAATTCTACAATCTCTAACATCAAAGTTTTGGTTGTTTTGTCAAACTCCTGTGACTTTTTCTCATATTCTTTCGTTCTTTTCTCAAATTCCTCCTCCCTCTTCTTATCTCGAGCGATCAATTCATCTTTATTGATTCGATTCTTTCCCCCTCTCGGCAAATTGAAATACATTGTCGGGGTTACAAAACTTCCAACACCACGAACCCTACCCGAATGCTCAGGGGTTTCTAGTACGGCAGAGAGAACATCACAGCTCCCGGATGGTTTGAATTCACCTTTTTCTTGCATCTCGAGTAAAGAATCCTATTAACATGCAAAAATTATGTCCAAAATTTCATGTAAATTTGTGACTACAGTCACAAGAAATATTGATGGCCTTACAATTTTTTGAAATTTCTTCGTAAGCTCCTCATCAATCAAAACCGACGGGTCCTTTGGCATACGAGCTTTTTTCCAGAATATTGCCCGATTAGTTTTTTTCCCGGGCTTCATCCGCCCTGCTTTCACCAGATTAAAAACAAATGAATGAGATGCTTTGCAAATTTTATTTATTTATTTTGAAACCTAAATATCAGTATAACTAACTTAATTTTTAAGGTTAAGTACACTGGCAATTGTAAAATAAGCAAAAAAATAGAAGTTCAATGGGGGCCTAATAAAATCTTACTTCTTCTTCTTCTAGACCAATATATCTTTTTCTTGACAGTCTGTGGGGATGCTTCCGCTTACGAACTCTTTCACTTTGTTTTTTATTAATTTTCTGCATCCAAAAAAATTGTAGAAATGCACTAGATTTTTAAAAAATATGTTAAGACCAAAGATCTGCAAAATAAAAATGAGAAAACAAGTAACACATACCTGCCATTTCTTTGTGGTCCTTTCTGCAACAAAACATCTTCAGGGCTCCCTACCGACGAATGCATACTTCTTAGGTGGATTATACAGATTCTTATTTTTTCCAATAAACGGCATCACATGCTCAGTGGTTAATTTGGTCTTAAATTGCCTCCATTTCACACCGGCCGACTGTAGTGTTGCCTTCTCAAGTTCTGGAGGCACCCTGAAGGTATCCTATATAATTAAATGACAAACAAATAAGTTACAATAATTATTATCTTAAATTATCGAATTTATGATATGTGCACATTATCACTGTCACTTAAATCCTTTGCTAGATTCGAAGGAACAAGACAAAATACTAAATTTTACTTTAATTAGATGGGTCTGTCGAAGACTATAAATAATGTTTCATATTCATGTCAGTTTTTAGACTATAAATCCAGCTCCCATATTTCTTCAATCCTTCCGTAAAAGGTCATATCGCTCTCCATGGGCTTTAAATCTTTAGAACTGGAAACCTGGACCGTATTAGCTACTAAGGAGATACCACTGTTTTGCACAACCCTTGCATTATCTCTTTCTCTTTTGAAGTAACGAACCCCATCTACCAGATAGCCGTCAAAAGTCAAACCAGTGAATGACTGTTTGCATGCCAGCCATCTTATCGTTTCTGAAACAATTTCACCATTCTCTATTTCATCATTAACCTTTTGTTGAAACCAGTCCGCAAAAAGCCGATTGTGCTCACCAATCAGCCACTAAATGGTTTTCTTTCTACCTCCATAAATTTGTTCAAGATATTCCTTGTGCATCCTTGCAAAATGCACAAGCTAAATTAAAAACTACAAAACTGCTGACTAAAAGTTATATTTATATAAAAAAACAGACTCACATAATATATGGATGAACTTCAGGATTGTTTAGAAGCACGTGTAAATGCGCCTCGTCCCGTTCTTTTTCTTCCACTGACTTTATTATTGCAACGGATAATGGACCAGAAAGCTTGCTACCATGGTCCTTCGGAAGACCGGCAGTTGTGCAACTCTGCCTAGCAAACTATGCACAAAATTCAACGGATTCTTCTCGAAGATACCTTTTCGCTATACAACCTTCTGGATAAAAATGGTTTTTCATGTAGCTTTTGAGCACTTTATTAAACCGTTCGAAAGGGAACATCCATCGATAGAAAACAGGCCCACATAGTCGCAATTTTCTGACCAAATGAACTGTGAGATGTATCATTACATCAAAAAATGATGGAGAAAAAACCTTTTCTAGCTCGTACAATGTTAGTACCACATTCACTTGTAATTTTTCCAGTTTTGATACATCTATAACCTTGTTACACAAAGAGTTGAAAAAGAAACACAACCTAATTATGCTAACCCTAACATTTTTTGGGAGTACGGACTGAATTGCGACTGGAAACAACTGTTGAAGGAGTATGTTGAAGTCATGGGACTTGAGCCCAAACAACTTCACATCAGCCATTGATACACAGTTTTTAATATTCGATGTGTGTCCATACGGAAGTTTCATTGACAATAGTGATTTTAACACTTTTCGTTTTTTGGCCTTTGTTAGAGTAAAAATAGAAGGAGGCAGGTAAGTTCTTTTTACACCTACTTGCGGAGCTAAATCAAGCCTAATCCCCATTTCCATCATGTCATTACGAGAAGCTTCACTTTCTTTGGACTTGTGCTTTATGTTAAGTAGTTTCCCAATCAAATTGTCACACACATTTTTCTCAATGTGCATAACATCGAGACAGTGATGTACATGATGAAATCTCCAATATTCTAAGTAAAAAAAATTAACTTTTTCTTCCATGGACAGACTACCTTCTTTGCCGTCTTTACTTCATTTCCTAAAGTAAATTTAATTTTCTCTTGTTGCTCTAAAACCTATTCTCCAGAAAGGGGTTGACGTGGTTGTCCAAAATCTTGTTCGCCATTAAAAGCCGCTTTCTTCCTTCTATATGGATGATGCCTATGAAAATAGCGACGGTGACCTTGATAACACATATTCTTGCTATGGGATAAGTATTTAGCAACAGTATCATCACCGGATACAGGACAAGACATATACCCCTGATTCACGCAACCTGATAAATTTTCGTATGTCGGGAAGTCATTTATCGTCCATAACAACTTTGCTCTTAAAGTGAAAAAAGATTTTGTACTTATACATTCGGCTCACCTTCTTCCCATAGCTTCTTCAAATCATCAATCAACGGTTGTAGAAATACATCGATGTTATTACCAGGCTCATGTGGACCAGAGAATAGTACTGTTAACATCATAAACTTCCTCTTCATGCATAACCATGGAGGAAGATTATAAGTTACCAAAACTACTGGCCAACATTTCTACCTATTAGTTAGACCGTTATTATGTGGGTTGATACCATCTGCTGCCAAAGCTAAGAGGAGGTTCTTTGGCTCATTACCGAAGGTTGGCCACCTATAATCAACGTTCCGCCAAGACGGTGAATCCGCTGGATGACGCATTTGTCCATCTTGAATTCTTTTATCGGAATGCCAAGTCAAAAGTTTAGCGGTTGAAGCAGATTTAAACATCCGTTAAAATCTGGGAATAATTGGAAAGTACCACATTACTTTCGCTGGAATATTAACCCTAGCTTTCCCATCCTTCCCCAGCTTCCAACGAGATAGACGACACTTGGGACACTCAGAAGCATTCTCGGTTACACCACTGTACAGGACACACTCATTCGGATATGCGTGGAATTTGACGTATTTGAGGCTTAAATTAGATAGTGTTTTCTTTGCTTCATACACATTAACGGGAAAGACATGATCTTGAGGAAGTAAGGAACCCACAGAAGATAGTAGGTCAGTAAATGCATTATCGCTAATACCGAATCTCGCCCTCCAGTTATGCAATTTTAACATTGAATCTAGTTTACTGCATTGACTACCCTCATATAAAGGTTGTTGAGCATCAGCTACAAATTGCTTGAATTCATACGAATCTTTATCGTAATCATCAGCCCCTGAATTATTATATGCTGCTTTGCAAATATCAAAGGCTTCCGTCGTATCAGGATTAGGAACATGAGCCTGATTGGTGTTAGAAGCAGCAGTTGACCTAGAAGTAGTGTTAGATTCCCCATGCCAAATCCATTTAACGTAACCCAAGCTAAACCCATTTTCATACAGATGACCCCTAATAACTTTTACGGAGAACTTTTTGAAATTGCCGTAGCGTGAACACAGACAAGGTATGCATATGCTCCTAGGATCTTTACTATTTTCTTCGGCGTAAATCAAAAAATTTTCAACCCCGATTTTGTATTCTAATGTATCTCTGTCTTTCACGATCCATGTTTTATCCATCTGTTGTTCCATCTATACAGGACCTACCTAATTGTCATTACAAAATAAATTAAATAACAATAACAATAATAAACTAATATCGTTTACAATGCTAATGACTATCCCTGCTTCAAGCACCTATGGAGAAATGTCAAAAGTTTAATATCATTTACAATGCTAAGGACAAGTTTTCGGTAATGGATTTCTACTTCAACAGTTTTTACAGCAACAAACTAATGAAATAAATTTTGTTCAAGAAGCATCAACACCAGAATATGCATAAATAAAATCAAGACATAAATTCATTTCATTAGTTACATAAATTCATGTAAGGGACACATAAATTCCACCTATTTCATAGAGATTAAATTAATAAGCAGATTAAATAAGTATTTAACATCTTACCAGAAAAGTAATTAACAAATTACTAACTAAACTTGCAGAGTATAAACAAATAAGAAAAGTATAAACAAATTAAACTTGCACAAATTAAACTTGCACAAATTACTTAAAATCTTACCAGAAAAGTATAAACAAAAAAATTAACAAAGTAACTGCTACTCTCGAACAAATTAACAACATGCAAGTTTAAGAAATAAACTCGAACAAAGAAAACAACATGCAAGTACAAAAACTAAAAATGAAAAAAAAGTAGAAAGCAAGTACCTTAGAAAGCAAAGATTTGAACCAAAATCGAACCAATCCTCCAACCAATCAAACCCAGACTTGTACCAAAGTTGAAAATCGAAAGCTACAACCTTTAATCGAACCTTAAATCCCTAAAATTGAAAGATCTAACCTTTAATCCGTGAAATCCGTGCATAATCGAACAAAACAAAAGGAGAACAAAAGTTAACGAGTTAGGTTAAATCGAAAAAAAGCAAAAAATGAGGTAAAGAAGACAAATGGGGGAAGAAATCGGGGAAGAAAAATGGGGGATATACCTGTTTTTGTCTGAATAATTATGTTTTTTGTGAATAATTGTTGTCTGAATGTTTGTGTGTTTTGTGTTTTAATTTACAAGGGGGGAAACTGAAATAAAAATAAAAACAAAAGCGGGAAGTAAAAGGGGGGAGATATTTGATAAAAATTTGGCTAAGGCGGGGGGGAGTAGGAGCCGCGCTTAAAAATTTTAAACAAGGGATTAGACATCGGTTGTATGATGAATCGATGCATACATAATCATTTTACATCGGTTTTTAAACGGGTGATGTAAAAGTCCCTTTTTAACATCGGTGGCAACCGAAACCGATGTCTAAAGGGTGATTTCTAATGTCCTTTTTCTAGTAGTGATGGGTGCATTCACGAAAGACTTGCAATTGATTAGTAGACAAATGATTAACACTACTACATTTTACACATCTTTTTCTAGGTGCATACTTATCAGGTGTGTAGTTTGTTTTTTAATCCCTACTTTCCCATTCCTGTGGGTTTTCCTTTTTGGTTCTGCCTTGACCTTAATATTTTTCAATCTGTCATTCAATTACTTCATTGACAGATGCCCTACATTCACTTTCCCTGAATCCTTGGGTTTTCTTGATTCTTCTGAAACAAAATTCTTTGTAACTGAACCATATTTCTCATTAAGCTTTTATAGCTTTCCTTTGCTAATAGTCTTTTTCTCCATCAACGGATGAGTATCATTTTCCAAGTTATGAGCTTTGTCTTTCAACGGTAAGCTTCATCATCCGTTGATTCAACATTCGATGATATAGCATCAACTAACTCTTGGTCCAGTTTGTTTCTTTCTTTTAGGCTACTTCACAAAATGACTCAATACCTTGAACTTTGTCAATCTGTAAACTAACATCCCCAGAAGATTTCCATGCTTTAATGACTTATTGCTCACGTTCAAGTTGTTTTCTCATAATTTCCTCTTTCTTCAAAGACTCTGTTAACTCATCTTTAGCAATCTTACACTGAATTTTCAATTTCTCAAACTCAATGAATTGAGTTTCTAATACAGCATTTCTATCACTTAAAAACACATTATTCTCTTTAATCCTAGTGTTCTCTTTAGTGAGTGATTTAACTGTGACACGCAAGTGATACAGTTCAGTAGACATATCATTTATAACATTATTGCATTAACCTTTAGAAAGTTGTGCAAGATTATTAGTGATTACCTGATTGCTTGATGAGCTAACCTCTATTTCATCTGACTTGGCCATAAGAGCTAGGTTTATATAGTTCATGTCTTCATCTGTATCATCTCCATCAGCTTCCTAGTCATTTTATTGAGTAATGAAAGCCTTTTCCTTTTGTTTGAGCAACTCAAAATACTTCTTTTTTGTAGTCAATAGGCTCAAATCTCTTTCTATTAGAACTTGGCTTTCTGCACTCATTTGCAAAATCACCACTTAGGCCACACTTGAAACATTTGAATTTGGTTTTGTCAACCATGTTTTTGTTAGGCCTTGTAGCTCTAAATTTTTTCTTGAATTTGAACTTTGTAAATATTCTAGACAAAAAGGCTACATGCTGATCAACCTCATCCATATCATCTTAACTTGGACAGTCTTCATCTTCAGCCATCAACCCTTTTCCTTTGCTCATCTTAGGCATGCCTTCACAAACATTGAGGTTTGGTACAGATTTAACAACTTCAATTTCCAACTCCACTACTCTCTCTTGCTCAGCTACCAATGACATGGATCCACCTTTCTTCCTTCTTTTTTCAATCAGCTCATGCTGTTCTAGCTTAAGCTCATAGGTCTTTAAAATACCATACAGTATTTTAAGAGTAAAGTCTTTATACTCTTGTGAATTTCTTAGAGAGACTGTCATTGGTTTCCATTCCTTTGGAAAAGATCTTAGAAATTTCAGGTTGGAATCCTTTATCTGGTAGACTCTTCCATACAACTTCAGTCCATTTAAAAACTTATGACATCTACAGAAAGTGACTCGCCATCTTCAAAGTGGAAGTGCTTATATTTTTGTATTAGAAGTTGCACCTTCTTTTCTATGACTTGCTCAGTACCCTCACATAGCACTTGAATTTGATCCCAAATTTCCTTAGAAGTTTTACAATTTATGACATTGTCAAATATGTCTAAATCATGACCATTAAACAAAATGTTCATGGCCTTTATATCTTTATGAATTGCTTCAATATCTTCATCAGTCCATTTTGATGTAGGCTTTGGCACAGTCTGCTCATTTCCAGTTGCTTCACCAAATTCTGTTGCAACCCTTTGAGGAACATGAGGGCCATTTTCTATACAGTTGATATAGCTTTCATATTGATAGAGTAGATGAAGGTGCATCTTCACTTTCTAGTGATGATAATTGTCTTTATCCATAATTGGAATCTTCACGCCAACATCCTTCCTGCTCATATTGTTTGATTGCTTTGATCTTTAAATTCTTTGTATGTTAAGAGCTTGATCAGATACCAATTGTTATTCCCTAAAAATATAACAATAGAATTACAGAAGGAAGGTTGAATGGAATTCTGGTTTCTTTTTACTTTTCTGAAAAATTCTTTCTTTGATATACAATTGTGTTTGAATATTCAAGAGTGCGGATTATGATTATAAAGTATTCAATCATACAAAGTAAATAAACAAGTGTTTAAAAACTTTATGGTGGATTTGTATTTCTACCAGAGTTGTATATATTAAGAAAAATATGTGATGTAAGAATGCACACAACTGCTTATTAGTATTTTACAACTTAGAACTTGAGAGACTAAAGATACAGCTTGCTTGCTCTTCTTGTTCTTAATCTTGTAATGCTTTTTTTAAAAAACTTGCTACACTTGGTTTATATATCACCAAGTTACATGTGCAATAAGACAAAAATATTTCTATTAGCTAAGTCCAATTCAAATGTTTCTTCATTTCTATGTCCAATGCAATCCAAGTTAGATACAACGTCAACGAGCGTATCTTGCATGGAAATATAAATGATTCATTTTCTTCAAACACCTACAATCAGGCTGCCACATTCCATTTGTACACTATCAACCCACATAACTCTGTCAGTTTCTATGAAGTCTCTATCAACTGATATCTTTGTTTATTATCCGTTGAAGCTTTCTTGATAATATCCATTGATAGCTTTATCTATTATTCGTTGATGACTTGACTGGCTTATCCGTTGAGGGCATATGAGTTATTCATTGAAGCTTGTCAAATCGTCCATTGAAGCTTTGTAGATTAGCTGTTGAAGTTATTTCCATAGAAGTTAATACTCTTTTACTAATGCAAAATTACAAGGCTTTTTAAATTTACAATTAACCAACCTATTTTACATATCTTTCTAGTAATCAACATGACTAAGAAACTACTAAAAACTACCAATTCCCCAAGCTATTCTAGTGCACAGAATGTGCTACATACTTATTCATATAAGCTACTCCTTCAATGGATAGATATTTATGGTTATTTATTGAAGGCTACAAAAGACACTAAATAAATCTACATAGGTGTTTTGGTGAATTATCAAGACTACAACATATTTCTAACATGGGTTCTCTCAAAATCCTTACTATTCCTAACATGAAATCGATTGATAGTCTGAGTCATCAACTCCTTAGAAGTAATATTGCAAAGAAAATATGGGAAACAATTGAGCTGTTAATGGAAGGTACTGCTGAAGTCAAAGAAAACAGAATGGATATCCTTTTGACTTAATATAAACCGTTTAAACTACAGCCCGGAGAAATAATCTGTTAGGTAAATTAACATTGCAGGGTAAAGTTTATCATGCGTGAGTCAAGAAGTTCATGTTGACTCTACCAATCAACTTGGAATAGAAGAACACATACATTAGAGAGAGGCTTGATTTTATCATTAGGCCCCTGGATGTGATTTATGAAAAATTGAGAATCCATGAATTAGAACAAGAGCAGAAAGTCATAATTTATGGCCCTGGTTTTGTTAACAACAATAGTACGATACTTGCAAAGACCACTACACATGTTGCTCGTGAAACTGAAATTTCGAAAGTTAAGGTTGCACCCTCCTCAACTATCAAGGAAATAGTGGTAGCTAAAATTGCTCAAGGAGAGCCTGAATATAAAAGTGAGTTTTATACTCTGGAGGAACTTGAAGAGTTGGAAGACAAATATATGGCTTATATGGCTTAAAAATTCAGTCATGTTAGATTTAAAAGAAATCCCAACTACAAGTCAAGAGGTTCATCTGGCAGATTTTAGAAAGGAAGCTACTCATTAGGATCTGGTTCCCGAGGAGGGCACAAGTCAAGCTGGGTGGATAAAAGCAAAACAAAATGCTTCAACTGTAATAAACTGAGACACTTCTCATCTAAATGGAGAAAGCTCAAGGCAGCAAAATGAAAGAATTCCTATGAAAGAAAAGAAACTTATAAAGATCTGAAGAGAGAGAGAGAGAGAGAGAGAGAGAGAGAGAGAGTGAGAAGTTAAAACAGAAGTTGAATGCATATGTGGTTAAAAACAAAGGGAGAGCATACATTGTTGAAGGAAAAAGCTAGGATGATACTGATTCAGATGAAAGGAAGAGTATGTAAAGCTTGCTCTTATGACAGACTCTGCATATGAATCATCACAACCATCTCATATTCCTGATCTTATTACTATTGATATGTTTAAATCTGAATACAAATCTACTATGCATGAACTTACTTTAGAATTGTATAATGTTCATACAAGAATGCTTGCATATAAACTTGAAAATGATAAGCTAGTTCTCAAGACTGAGAATCTGACCTTAAGGAATGAAGAACTTGAATTGATTATTTTCGCTTTAGATGACCTTAAGCAGACAAATGAATATTTAGAGAACAAGGTTAAGTGCAACACACACATAGAGGCCATACTTAAAACCTAAATTGCTGACCTAGAATGGAAGTTACAGGCCTTTAAGAATTCATCTCTGACTCAAAAAGGATAATAGATAGTAAAAGACTTAAATCTAAGACTGTTGTATGACTTAACTATTCTAAGTTAGCTGGTAAGAAACATGTTGTTACATCAGAGAAAAATGAGTTCGTCCCTGAAGGTGCCATATATTATTAAGGATGATGTATCTCTGTTGTTCACTGAACCTATTTCAGAACCTTTAGATGAAGTGAGTTTGTTAATCAATGAGGAATTGATTAGTGAGGTGAAGGAGAAGGAGAAGGTAGAAGAATCCCCTAAGACCCCAAAGGTTTCAGTTAGAAAGGGGAAACCTTGCAATAGTTTGAAATTTTAAGTAACTGAATATTTTTTAGTTATATATAACAATATTTTTAACAAACTTGCAATTTGATCGTGTTAATATTCTCAAAATTTACAAGGTCAAATAAAAATGAGGTAATGTGTATAATAGAGCAGAGTGCCTTGCCCAATGCAATCAGTTTCTATATAATACTTGACCACCATTTATATGGATTTGTGTGAATGCATGACAGCCAAACAACTTGTACCTTTTGAAGATTTTATGAAGAAAAGAGGAACTAAGATTAGAAGCAGAGTTATGCATGAGCAAATTTCCATTTCTTCTTGATGCTACTTATTTTTAATAATATATTAAGTCTAAAATGTTTCAGCATTTTTGTATTATAAAGAATATTATGTTGTGTTGGTGTATGCAAATACCAAATTGCATTCAATGACAAAGTGATAGTTTTGTGACTTGATTTTTTTTCATTACAAGTTATATTTTAAGGTATTTTTGTTTTTGTATGTTTTTTATTTATGAAATTTTAAGAAATAATAGCATTGATTAATAACACTGTTTTTGTTGTAGTGTAATGAGAAACTAGCTTTATAGCCCGTGCAATGCACGAGCATGCTCTATATTTTATGAATTAAATTTTATTTTTTGACTTTAATTGTTAATGTTATATTTATGTTGTTTTATGATGGATAAATGATGTATATATTTGTGTATATAAGCATGAGTATTTATGTTGTGGTTGCAATATTGTTGTGAGTATTTATTTTAACTGTAATTATTGACAATATATGTATGGTGATGGCTCGTGTATAGAAGACGTATTTATTTGTGTATATGTGTTATTTTTGGGGTGTGGTGATATTTGGGTTGAACGTATTCTAGCAAATTTCACATTAAGCCGAAATAATAGAGGTTGAAAGTGGTATTTCTTTTTGTCCACTGCTAATGGTGATCCATGAGGTTGTTATAAAAAATATTTGTGGTATTTTTTGTTGTCCACCGCTAAGGGTGATCCATGGGGTTGGTGTAAATGTGTTTGTGATTGTTTTAGATACTGCACAATATAGTAGCTTGTATGCTTATAGTTTTATTTTTTTATTGTTATTTGAATATTTTTTCTTAAACTTGGTAACTTTTCAAATCCCTCATTCAGTATTAACAAATATATAGTTCTGAACATGCTAGGCTCCTTCTAATTTTATTTGATACAAACATTACTGAGATTATTTGCCTTAGTCGCTATCATTCTTTCAAGTTGTGACGTGTAAGGCCGCATCTAAATACCAATATAAACCAACATGATAACATGTTTACTGAAGGTTATAAGCAAAAAATTATATGCGTGTCAATGTTCATTTTCTACCATACATTTCGAAGATAAAAATACCTTAGAAATAGAATGGTATATAACTCAATCAGGACGATAGAGAAAATAATAACAAGATATCTTGTAGATCCATTACTTATACATAACACAATCTTTAGCCAGTGTGATGCACGAGCATTCTCTAAATATGTATAAAATATTGATTTTTTCATAATTATTTATATTTGTTTGTATGCTAGAAACGTGTCGTGTATTTGACGTTTTAAAAATGATTGATAAGTTATACAACACTTAGTATCAACACAAGTATGTATTTTACTTATATAGAAGAAAGTTCCTTAATCATTTTCTGAATTTGAATTTATTTGTTCCATCAAAATATAATATTTAAAGTATGACAATAATATATATAATTTATCTAATTAGAGGCATAAATAATTCAATGTACATATGTATGATTGATACATAGTTTTTTCAGTTAACATCTAAATCATATGTTATTAATAATCAAATTAATAATATAAATGAGTGAATTGTAAATGTTATTATTATTATTATTGTTATTATTATTATTATTATTATTGTTGTATATTATTATTATTATTGTTGTTGTTGTTGTTTTTATTTTTATTATTATTGACAAAATATATGTATATATAGACCTATTACTCAAACATAAATCTAAATTAAAATGAGTATTTTTTGATATTTCAGTAAAATTTAAAAATAAAAATATTAATGATGCGTTAATTGAGAGAATAAGTGTGAAATAAATATTATTAAATAATGCACAAATACAAAAATATGTATAGTTCGTTGATTTTTTGAGATTATTTAATGTTTTTGTATTATTAATGCAATGAGAATTATTTTGTATGTCAAAAATGTTATTTATGAGTAAAAATTTGTAGCCTGGTCGTGTATTCGCTTTTCACCCCGTAATCTGGTTCAAATTAATACATATGCACGTGTGTGTTTATATGTATATATGCACATATACATGTATGAGTTTGTATCCATTTGTATACTAATCATGCAAGATTAATAGATTTTAACTAATGATAATTTAATTAAATAAATTTTCCATTTACATTAATGTATATATAAAGTACATAATAATGAAGCATATTAATGATACGTCAATTAAAATATATTAATTGTGAGCAATAATTATTATATGGGTATTAATATAATACTAATAAATATTAATTATGAGAATAAATGTAAAATAAATATTATATAGATATTAAGTAGGGGCATAATAGTCATATAAATTAATTTGCTCAACAAACCCCCTTGTATTATATATATAATAGATGTTATTGTTAATAATTGTCAACAAACTTACAAGCATAATTTATTCATGTGAAATGACATATTTTATGTATGTTTGTTTATAATTAAAAAAAAATTGTGAATGAGAGTTGAACCCGAGTCTAACCATTAACTTGCACACTTCAATACCATTAAGCCACTATTTCATTCGTGTCTTTATTCATGCACTTACTATGTATTTGTCGCATGAGAGTAAAATCTGGTATTTTCATCATTGCAACTTATTGTATAATATTTTTTAATTATATTAATCTCTATTCATATTCATTTATTAAGTTATCTATATATTTATAAATAATGCAAGTTTACTATTAAAATAATAATACTAATTAATATTTTACATATAAAAATAACAATTAAATGAAAAGAATAGATGAATTAATATTCAACATGTATTAAATTAATAACAAAATATTCTCATAAGTAATCGAAACATTAAAATTTATGATATTTTATATAAGAAAGAATTATTAATATCTAATAATCATGTATACACTTACACGAAAAATATTTGAAGATTCTAAAACGTATGTTTTTCAATATTAATACGATTTTTATTATATATTAATATGATATTCGATCTGATGATCATGGATACAATTTGTAATATCCCTTAATTTTTAAAATTAGATTAATAATAGAATAATAATAAAAGATTAAAATTTGATAAGGATTAAGATTTAAAATTTGGATTAGACTAGTGCGCCTAAAATTTGGATCAGATTCTAATATGGATAACTTATAATTGAAGATATAGGGTTTTGTATCGTTATAAATACATCATATTCGTATTCCTCGTTTTTATCATTAAAATTCGTAGGGCTTTTCTATACAAAAATCAGAAATCTTGTAAAATTCATAGAAAATTCGTCGTAAGTTAGAATTCGTTGGTTCTGAACTTTTCGGAAAGAGCTTTTTGTTCTCTACAATTTTCATGTTTTCCAAGAAAACATCATTTAGAAGGTCAAAAAATGGAAAATAATGATTTGATCAGAATTGGAATTATGGTAAAGATCAAGATTTTAGATGTTTCGTGTTTGATAGATTATTAAGAATTGATTATGTTTCGTGTTTCGTTGCTCTATATTATTTGTTTGCTACGTGTGTTAGATATTGAGTGTAACACAGAAGGGGGTGAATGTGTTTTCTTGATTTTTAGTCTTTTTAAAACTGATTTGGAAAGTGGAGAACAAAGTAGTTTAATTGTAGAGTTACTATGTTTAGTAGAATATAAAGAACATGCACAATATATACAGTATCTCAAAGCTCACTTAATTTGTATTAAAATTAAGTATGTCTTGCTACAATTCCTTGGTTCTTAAGAATATAAGAACTCAGCTTCTTCCTTGAGAGAGTACAAGAAAATTTAGATCTGTTTGTTACTCTTAAAAATAAAGGACCATTATTTACTTTATAGATTAGTAAACACAGGTTTACACAACATGCAATAAGATATACTAAACCCTACTTTAAGTTATCTCTCAAGCTTTCCATTCATGGCTTAGTGAATCCTTACAAATCTTGTAGGTATGTGACCTTCCTTTGTCAATTAATATTGGCCCTTGATCTTGCACTCTTCAAGCTGCTTTTGTAGATTGTTCAATTTAAGTGATTAGATCATTTGTTGATTTATAATCTTGAATATTTAACTTGTCTGTATTTTGTACTTGAGGTTTATATTGAGATCTCCAGTTTGTTCTATAGATAACTGGCATCTCGATAAGTATAATGCTTTATCGAGATCTCTGATTTCTCTATAAGTGTCTTTGACTTGTCGAGGTCTCTGAGTTCTCTATAAGTGAACTTGGCTTTTTGAGGTCTACAAAACTCTGCATGTATTAATGACTTGTCGATATCTATGAGATTTCTATATGCATTTTGACTTGTCGATATCTCTGAGATCTCTAATGAGAAATTGACTTGTCAATATCTCCAATCTTCATATCTTCATTTTGACTTGTTGATATCTCTGAGTTCTCTATATGCAGAAATGACTTGTCGATATCTCAGAGATTTCTAAATATATTTTGACTTTTAGATATCTCTGAGATCTCTAATGACAATTTGATTTGTCGATATCTCCAATCTTCATATCTTCATTTGACTTGTCGATATCTCTGAGACTTCTCTATAAGCCATTTTGGACTTCTCGATAAGTCATTCTGGAGTTCTCAAATGACTTCTCTATATAACTTGATCTGTGACTTGTAGATATCTTGAATTGGAACAATTTTCCTAAAATAGATTTATTCAACTCCAAGCTTCTTCACCTTTTCTCTGAGGAATGATCTTGTTGATCTTTTTCCAGAGTTTATTCTTAGGCTTGAGACTGTTCATAGAAAAATACTCCAGTCCGATCTTTAACATTTTTACAGACTCAAGTAATACAACACACAATGCAAATTTGGACTATCATACAACTTAACCTTAGGGCTGTCAATTTGACTTAGTCATGTTATTGTATGGGCATGTCTTGCACAACAATCTCCCCCAATTTGTAAGAAGAATTTTTATCACAAATTCATGTCTGATAACAAGACTAACCCCAAATTATAAAAAAATGATTATATAGAACTGACAGAACAACAAATACAGCTTTTATACACTGAGTGATTACATGAGTTTAATAAGTACATTCATCACATGAAATACTCATAGGCTGGTTCTTTTCTAATATGGTCCTTTAGATTTACAAGTACTTGAAGTTCCCCTCCACGAGCATGAGCCAATCATCCGGTGAATAACCATCCAAGTAACCAAATCTGAATCTTGATAACCTGCCAGCTTGTATGTTTAGAAAGTGTCCATCCTTAGAAATTCTACTAATTTCTTTTGCCTTGAGCTCAGTTGATCTTTGTTCAAACATAGAAATTTCTTTTGTATACTTTCTATCCCTTTCTTCCTTTTTAACCTTTGTTTTTGATCTTCTTTTATCTCTTACTTTCAGCCATACACACATCACAACCCTCCATGCCCTTGTACTTGTGTCCTTATCCTTCATTAAGCTAATCACCCTCTTAACTTTTGTGGTTGAAAGTGTATCCATAAGTTCCCTTCCAAGTAAAGTGAAGGAGCCATCCTGATAATAGATTATGACTTCTCTTAATGATATAACCCAAAATTTGACTATTTCTTCATCTAATTATTGAAAGTAGTCATCATTTGTGATGCACCAGTTTAATGGTAGAAAATCAGTTTGATCAAAGCAATTTTAAATAACCCCCTTTTTAACTTGCAGCTTCTTTGGTTTTCTCCCAACAGTCTTGTAACGAGTTTTGATTGGTGGGTTAAATGAAGGTAGGTTTGAGATTTTCTTTAGGGTGGTTTGGCTATAAGTGATTTGTATTTTGAGTAAGGTGTTTGCAGTTTGTTTGTACAAAAGTTTAGGCTTAGAGGTTAAGGGTAGTTGAGTCTTTCAGCTTGCAGGCTTAGTGGTTTGAGTTTGTGAGATTTGGATTGGTAGGACATTTTTCTTGGTACCTTCACCATATTCCCTCTTCTTATTTCTCCTTTCATCTCCCCTCTTCTTATCATCCCTTTTCTTGTCTTCTACTTTGCTTGCAGTTGCTTTAGAAGATTGACTTGGATTTGAGCCAGAAGGTTTTTGATCATTATTCTTCTGCTCATCACCATCCTTGTCATTTGTTGTGTTGAACTGTATAGTTCACAACATGGTCTCAGCATTCTGTAGGTATCGTCCCAGTATCCTAATCATCTCCTCATCTTTAGCTGTTCTGAAGTTCTTCCTCTTTAGATCAGTTTCCAATGTCATAATTAATCGTATTTCCCCTTCACAATTTTTGGGTACTGTGAAGTATCTGCACTGTTTAGGTTACGGACAAATGTAGGCCACTCCCTTGCTTGGATGTAGATAGGCTTCAGGAAAAGCAACTATCTGAGCTTTATTGAGTTCTTTGAATAATTGGGTGTCCTCTGGAATTACTGGATTAATTCTGTCAATTATTACATCTAGCTCAGATGCTCTCATACTTTGAAGATTTGAGAGAGACACATGCAGACATCTGTCCAAACCACAGTCATTGACATTGGCTACTATTCTTTTCTCCAAAAAGTTGTCAACCTTTACTATTACCACTCTAAGAAATTGATGTTTTTGGCCAAAGCTCTCTTGTAAGTGATGTAGTTGTTGGCCAGAAAGACTCTTAGAACTGCCAGTAGTTCATTGAACTCCTTATCTTGACAGGGTGCTACTGCAACTTTCTGGAGCCTGTATGTACTAACATCTTGAGAGAGTTTTAATTGCATAGAACTTTGACCAAAGTGAGTAGGAGATTTTCCATCCTCTTTAGATTGTGAAGATTTACCAGCTTTCTTGGACTGTTGAATCCTAGCTTCTATCCCCCCTTAGTCTTGTTGGCAGGCAGGAGTAGTGGATTTGGAATTTCTGGCCTCGCAGCTTCATGAAGAGCAGGTAAAGGAACATTCAAAGAACCCATGATAGCTTCCAAAGAAACTAAATTCTGCATTTGAAGATTTTTGTGAGAGTCTACCAGGGTCCTGATGTCATTCGGTTGACTCTGCACTAGAAAAGTGAGAGCATTGACCTGAGCTGTGAGTGAGTCATTGGAGGCTTGGAGAGTTGAAACTTACTATTGTAGAGATTGAATCTGGAGATTTGTTGATGTAGAAGGAGGTTGTTGGGAACTTAAAAAGATTGGAGCACCAAAAGTAGCTTGAACTGTCTCCTTGATCCCTTATATTAAAAGAGTAGATGGTTATATCTAGCTTGATGAAGTTGATCCAGTTTGACCCTTGTGTCATTATTACTTTTAATGTGATTTTGGACAACTTCATGCAAAGCTACGAATGATTGCTTCAGTTGCTTGATTTTTTGTTCCATGCTGGTCATATCAAACCTTGCCATTTGGTTAGCAAATTTCTGAAATTTATTCTTGATTTCTACTTGAGTTGGCACAAGGTCATCCAGCTTGTCTTTCACCAATCTTCTAATTCTGTCTTGATGACTGTTCAGAGTCTGTTGCAATGCTTTACCAATAAGGTGAAAAGCTGTAAGTTGTGCCTTGTAGACCTCTGTAACACCATCATAAACTTCCTGGGGATTGAGAGTTTTGGCATTGCTTCCGAAGATAGCTACATACTTCTCTCTAAACCTAGTTCAAACCCCATCCATCTCTAGACTGAAGTCTTTGTCTAACCAAGCATCTACATTGCCATCTTGTTCAGCTTCATTGACTATTTTCTCCTGTTGTTCTTCAACATCTATTTTATAAGACAACAAGATTGCTTGATAGTCCTGATTGGACATGTCTATTGTAAAATCTATTGTGTGATGTTGGCAAATCCAGAGAGTTGATCTACCAGAAGGTCATTCATGGTGATTGGTTAAACCTGAGCATCATGTAGCCACTAAGAGATTAGGTGTGAGGGTTGTTGAGAAGGGTTTGATGTAGAAGGGATATCTGTTGGGTTTGAAGTGGAGGGTTGAGATTCAAGAACACCACATGTGACAAATGCCACAGTTTCACTCACAGTTGGAACTGTGGTTGTGATAGTGTGTTGTTCACCAATAAGGGGAACCTCTAATTGAATTGGAATGGATTTGACCTGGTTACTGTTAGGTACCATGGCCTCAAACCTTTGATCTTTTTGCAGAGAGCTAGCACTTGAATGTGCTAATCTTGCCTCCCCTATGATTGGATCATGGGCAATTGGACTCCTAGCTTCAATTTTTAAGGCAATCTTAGCTAGGGTTTTGATAGAAGTTGTTCTTTTATGAGGAAGCTCCAACTGAATTGGAGAGGATTTAGATAGCTCCCCCTCAGGAGTACTAACCTCAAACCTATCAATCTGTGAAGATTTTTTAGCACATGAAGGTGATTGAGAAACTACCACAGGGTCTTCAGTAAGAACTGATGAAACCCCTGTGTTTGTGTTGGTATCATCAAGGTCTACCCCAGAGTGTAGCCTCTCACTAACTAAATATGGCACCTGGGTGGTGAACATAGTTTCATGAACCATGTCACTTGATTTTGACAATACTTGAGAGTTAGATTCAAGTGTTTCATTATATGAAGAAGAAATTTTAGATATAAGATTAGTAATTTCAGGATTGAGTGTTGACAGCTCCCCCTGAATAGAAGAGAGAGCTTCAAAAGATATGCTCTGTGTATGTGTGCCATCCTTATTCCTTCTTTCATACACTTGAATGTGTTCAAGTGGTTGTGCAGACTCTTTACAAGATGCACTAGGGAGAGTGCTCTTTTCAATAGAGACACCTTGTTGAGAGGATGCCCCTAGAGTCTGTTTGATTACCTCTTTTTCAACTATATCCTTTTGGGAGGATATCGAGGTAGCTTGAGTGGTCATCTCAAATTTCTTTGCCTTCTTAGGTTTCTTGACCAGGGTGGACTCTATTTGTGTTTGGTCCTCACCACTCTCATTAATCACAGTCAAGGGTTCCTGCTTTCTCTTCTTTTTACTCACTTTATCCTGTTGGGAGGATGAGTGGTTGGTTTCCTAGATTCTATTGGTAAAGAAGAAAGGGTTTCAGTTTGGGAAGGCCTCTGTTGGTGTTCCTCTATTTGTTCTTCCACAGTACAGGAGCCGTAACTATTCTAATTATTATTGTAGACTTCATGTCAAGCATAGGGTAAGGGTAAGTCCTGAATCTCTCCAACATAAATGGAGTGATTCTAAGACTCACAGGTACCTTATTTTTAGTAATAAGTGAGCCAATTAGAACTTTGGACACTTGTTTACAGTTGCCTATTTTTTCCTATCTATACAATTAAGTAAATGAATGTCTTGCACTTTATAGTTTAAATTGGACATTATAAATCTAGGAAGAAAGATTTCCTTATCTTGATGTGTTAGGTCACACAAAACTGTAGAAGGGGGTTGAATATAGTGTTTAATACAATCAAATCAATTTCAAACACAAATAACAGTATACAGATATATTCAATATAATAAACTCTGTTATAATGGAACTGTTCTCTCTCAGTGATGAACAAATATCACTAAGAGCTTCTAGGTTACAATATATGATCTTCTCGATAATGATAACACAAATAGTGTAAACCTATGTCTGTATTTATATAGTACACAGTTACAAGATAACTTCTAATTGATATGGAATATAATTTTGTCTACTAAATATATCAATCAGATATCTTATACAAGTCTTCTTATCTTTTAACTCTTTCCATGCATATCTTCTTTTGTTTTAGTCTCGATCTTCAATCCTGTAAATCAGCTTCCTTCCTTAACTGTAAGTCCTCCCGCACTTAAGTTCTGATATGACCTTAAGTTCTGATATGAAGTTATGACTTCTAGTAAGTACTGATTCCAGTAAGTACTGATATTTCCTATTTGTTAAGATCTTCAAACTAAACATGAAACATATTAGACATGACATATCAAATATATCTAATAATCTCCTCCAACTTGTAAATTATGCAAAAGTATACAAGTTAATAGATTTGATGATGTCAAAAACATTTAAGTTCAAATGCAATGAGAGTTTAATAAGACTATTAACTACAACTAACAAAACATGCAGCTTTACCATCATCACTGGATCAATCTAAATCCATAATGATTTTTAACAAAATCTTTTACCAGCTTATCTTCAGCTTTTCTCAGAACTTCAACTAATTGTGCTTTGACCTGCATCAGTTCTTCATCTTTACTGTCACCAATTTGATTAATGGCTGTTCTGAGAGCTTGAATTGATGTTCTTTCAAGTCCATCACCAAGTCTGATAACTCTAGGATATGAAGAGTCTTCATTATAACATAAGCATCTTCCTTTCAGAATAACTTCCACCTTAGCAGAGTTCTTCAGCATAGGAATTTCTCTTCCATCATCTTCAGTAATCATTGGAATGTACTGAGAAGCCTTTGTACAAGAGATTCTGAAAAGATCTCTTATAGCCTTCAAGATGTATTCTGGCCATCTTCTTGTAATATCATATTTTACTTCCAGAAGATAGTGAATATGTTGAAGCTCTCTGACAGACTTCTTTAGCACATCAGTATCAGCCAGTCTGTAAGTTCTTCCATCATTGAGAAATAAGATCAATTTCTCTTTTAGATTTTCTTTATTAGGATTTGTTGTTTCTTCTGTAGCTTGTTGTTCTTCATTCTGAACAACTTGAGCAGTGTCAGAGGTTGTTTTAGATTCTTCAATTAAATTTCTTCTTTTCATAATTTTAACAGTTTCATCTTCTATCAAATCATCATCATGCATTGTAGCTTGATAGACAGGAACAGAAGAACATATCTTTTTCTGAATCTTTAAAGGTTCACCAACCTTTTCTTTTCCTTTTGACTTAGGATCAATCTCAGTTTGTGATCTAGTCTTGGACTTTGAAGCCTCAGAATTTGACTTTTCCTTGATCACAATTCCTTTTTCCTTAGGCCTTGGAGGTTTCTTTGCATCAAAAGCTTTAGACTTTAGATTTGTCTTCTCAGCTGCAAATCTAGCTTCTTCCTCCTTGAGAGTTTCCAAATCCATTCCTGGATTTTGTTTCAGAAATAATCTTCTAGCTATCTCCTCATCAAGTGTCTGGATTTTAGGATCTTTGTAATAAACAATAGTCTGCTTCCCCTTTAGCTTCAGAGTTTGTAAAAACTTCTGAGAGTCTTTAGATCCTGAATGAATCAAGATATCAAACTTGACATCAGACTTTGCTTATCAGAACTTGACTTCAGACTCTTAACATTCACAAC
The DNA here is from genome assembly GCF_009905375.1 of Apium graveolens. NCBI lineage: Eukaryota > Viridiplantae > Streptophyta > Magnoliopsida > Apiales > Apiaceae > Apium > Apium graveolens. Next base: position 156,868,661 of record NC_133652.1, read on the forward strand.
ATCAGAACTTGACTTGTTCTGTGTAGAAGATTTGCTAACATCAGAAATTACTTTCTGTGAAGATTTTCCTTGAACTTTTCCTTGACCTCTGTTCTTATCAGAGTTTCCCTGGTCATCACCTTTGTCATCATTCTTCTTCACTCTTTGAGTAGGTGAGCATTTGGACTTAACTACCTTCTCCCCCTTTTTGGCATCATCAGAAAGTAAGAGAGAGAGAGAGAGAGAGAGAGAGAGAGAGAGAGAAGAAGTTCAACTGAAGATTGGATCTCATCCAATTGAGCTTTCTCCGAAGCTTGATTTTGTAGGACCTCAGTAATTTGGGCATGTTGCTTCTCTTGAATCTTCTCAATGGCTTAAACTTTCTCAAGAGTAGGTCGGATATATCTGTTCTTGTCAAGCTTGATCTGTAGATCTAGCTTATCAGCATTTTCCTTTAGTGTATCAACCTTATCATGAGTAATGGAATGTAGACCATGAAGACTTCTTGTACTCATAGCTGTAACCTTGAGTTGAGTCTTGAAATTAGAATTTGAAAATAACTCATCAGCTTTTGACACATGCTCTGTCAGAATTTTGGTGCTGGGAATAAAATATGATTCATTCTACTTCTTGGTCCACTCCACACCTCTGTGAGTATCCTCCCAAGGAATAGGTGCATCATGTTCAACAGTCGAATAAATGCAATTCTCAGGTAGTTGTAATGCTTGGCGAACTGTAGCCAAAGTCACGACATGCTCATCCTCCCCAGTTGTAAAGATGATACTTGTGGACCCTTGAGTACCACCATCATCATAGATGCCACTTCTCCAAAACTCCAGCACTTGGGTTCCATAGATTGCTCCAGGTTAGGTAAAAGCATACCGAATATCAGAATTAGCAAGGAAATCCTGAATAAAGTGAAGTTCCGATGGAGCTTCATCCTTGCTAAGAATAGACGAGTAGTTGTGTTAGGTCACACACACTGTAGAAGGGGGGTTGAATACAATGTATAGCACAATCAAATTGAATTCAAAGAACACAGGTAAAAGAAAACAAACTTTATAAAACTCTGTTACAATGTAGAACTGTCCTCTCTCAGTGATGAACAAAGTATAACGAGAGCTGCTAGGGTTACAATGAATATTATTCTCGATAATGATAAAACTTATAGTGTAAACCCTATGTCTGTGTTTATATACTACATAGTTACAAGATAATCACTAATTGATATGGAATATAATTCTGCTTCCTAAAATATATCAATCAGGTATCTTTTCTTCCAAGTATTCTATTCTTCATAGAATACTTTCTTCATACATATCTCTTCTTGCGTTTGTCTTGATTTCTTCTTTCCTTTCAATCAGCCGCCTTCCTTATCTAAAAGTTTTCCTTAAGTCCTGATATTATCTCCTGATAAATATCTCCTGAACCTTAAGTTCTAATAACTTAAGTTCTGACTTCAGTATAAGTGCTGATATCCAGTTAAATACTGATTTGTCCTGTTTAAGTAAGATCTGAAAACTAAACAAAAATCATATTAGACATGACATTATCAAATATATCTAACAATCTCCCCCAACTTGTAAATTAGCATAATATACAAGTTAAATAGATATTTGATGATGTCAAAAACATTAAGTACAAATGCATGAGAATTTGACTAGATAACTACAACTTACAGTCCTTAAAACTTTACCAACTTTATCTTATGATAACAACTTCAGTCTGTACACACATCAGAATTTGAGCAGTTGTAGATCTTGACTTGGCTTCAATTACTGATCTCTTCAATATCAGGAGTTGTTCTGAGATAGTTCTTTAATAAACATCTCTCAGCATATCTGAGTTCATCAATCATCCTCCTTTTAGCATCTTTAAGCTCTGCAGTATCTTCACCAGTTTGGAAGATAGCATATCTGAGATCATTAATTTTTGTTTTTCTCAACTCCTGATCTAGTCTGATGACATAGGCTTTTTCAGACTCTAAATTAAATTCAAGTCCCTTAATACCAAGATATGTACTGATCTTTGCAGTATTAGGCTTCATATCAACAATATCACCATTGTGATCTCTGTACTCGAGACAGTATGTGCTGTCAGACTTTACAGAATAAAGCTTCTTATATCTCTGAATTTGAGTCTTCAAATAATTTATAGCACTATCTGTTAATCTGTTCTTCACTTGAAGTAGAAATAGAACATGTTCTAGTTCCTCATAATACTTCAGTGGTATAACATTCTGCCTAATATGGTAAACCTTTCCATCTGTCATGAAATATAACAAGATATGTTCTTTCAAGAAGGTATGGTAAACCATCTGTACAGATTCAAGCTGATTCAGTCTTTCAGGATTTGCTCCAACACCTGCTTCACTTAAGGAAGTTGGATCATTGGTTGTGTTCTGCACTCTTCTTTCATCAGCACTACCCAATCCAGATTTATCTCTTGCTTCCTTTCCAGTAAATACTCTTGCTTTAAAATCAATTGCTCCGATCTTCAAAGGTTGAGTCTGTTTGGCTTTAGTGAATCCTGGTAGGAGTAACTTTGAGGATTTAACATGAGCAATGTCAGAGGTTTCCTTTGACTTATCTTCTGATATCAAGACAACTTGAGGTATGTCAGAGGTTGCTTGCTTCAGTGTCATATCAGAACTTACTATATCTTGACTCTGAACAACTTGAGCCATATCAGAGGTTGTTTGAGAAATCTTCCTTGAAACCAGAGTAAGATTAGCATCTTCATCAAATATTTTTTCATCCATAGGAGGCACATAAACCTTTACAGGTTCACTAACTTTTTCTTTGCCCTTGGACCATGGATCTATCTCCATTTGTGATTTGGCCTTGGTTGCCACATGATTTTTCCTTTCTTTTATCACAATGCCTTTAGCCGTAGGAAATTTCTTTTCAACAACAGAAGCTTCAGATTTGGAGATGACTTTTCTAACTTAAGTCTAGCTTCTTCTTCCTTTAGACTCTCAAAGTCCATTCCTGGATTTTCTTTCAGAAATAACTGTCTTGAAATTTCTTCATCAAGTTCCAAAAGTTCATCAGAGCTTATCATTTTACCAGTATCAGAAGTTATTCTTCTCCCAGTATTTGAACTTGTTCTATGACTTGTAGTTCCATCTTTACTTGATGAATGATCTTTACGTTGACCATGACCTCCACCCACTCCAGAGTTTCCCGGGTCATTACCATCCTTTCCCTTCAGTGTCTTATCAGGTTTGTATTTGGACTTAATTACTTTCTCCCCCTTTTTGGCATCAGTAGGTAAAAGAAGAGAGACAAGCAATTTCACTGAGGATTGGATCGCATTGAGTTGATTTTGCTGAGAAGCTTGATTTTTCAAAATTTCATCAATCTGAGACTGTTGCTTCTCTTGGGTTTTCTCAGTGTTGGTAATTTTGTCAAAGTAAGGTTGGAAAAACCTTTTCTTGTCCAACTTGACAACTGTATCTTGCTGATTTAAGGATTCTTGAATCTTGTCGACCTTGGCATGAGTTACAGATTGTTGACCTTGGAGGTGCCTTGTACTAAGTGCAGTAACTCTTAGTTGTGTCTTGAAATCATCATTGACTAGCATCTCATCATCTTTTACCAAGTGATCAACAAGAATCTTTTCAGTAGGAACAAAGGTAACTGTGTTCCACTCCTTAGTCCACTCCTGTCCTCTAGGAGTTTCACTCCAAGGTACTGGTGTTGCCCCTGTAACAAACTTCTTGACTATCTCAGCTTTTGAAGGAGCTTGTAGAGGTGCATGTCCAGAAGGACCAGCTGCATCAGCATCTGCATTTGTAGCAATATTACCAGTATCATCAACATTTGCAGCATCAGAACTTACAGAGTCAACATCTTCAGCATCCTCTGATAAAAGAACAGTATGAGAGGCTATGGAGGCTTCAACATTATCCTCTAAGTGCTAATCTCCAACTATGTTCTGATCAACAGCCATATTCTGATGCTCACCTAAAATTTGATCTTCAGTATCTAGATGCAGAGAAGGTGTTGTATGCAATTCTGGATTAAAATCAGCATCAGGAATTGGTGTTGTTGGTGGAGTGACTTGAGTTGGTGGAGTGATTGGAACTGGTGGAGCTTCTAGATTCAAAACCTGAGGCACTTCCAAGTTATGGATGTCAATTTCATCACTTGGCCCCTGGTTATCAGCATGTACTGGAGATACTGGTGGTGTGGGAATGTGAGCAGTTTCTGGCTCATGTAGTGGAGAGTGATGAGTTGCATGAAAGTCTGAATCAGCACTAGGAGAATTGTGAGCTTCAACAGGATCTTGTGAGATCAAAGATTCCTGACCCCCTTCCTTAGCTACTGCTTCCATTCCTTTACCAGAATCTTCAGGCCTTTTTGCCAATGATTTGAATCTTTTAGCTTTTGAGGATGCTGTAGGAGCTGTATCATCAGAATTATGCTTTCTAAGCCTTTTTAGGGGCCTAGAACTCCCAACATCAACATCCTTCTGAGAAGAGACCTTCTCAGCTTCTCAAACAACAGGTTTCGACACAGGAACCTGTTCATCAGCATCTGATTCATCTCGCAGAATGAATCTCCTTCTCTTCTGTTGTGTCTGAGGTACTTTCTTAGTCCTCGTAGGTTTGGAAGATGAAGGCTGCACTGTAGGATCTGAAGGTTGAGGTTGAGAAGTTTGAGGTGGTTGAGCAGAGATGGTAGGTGCTGATGGATGAGGTTCAGATGGTTGAACATCAGGATATAGTGCAGTGTACTTAACAGGATCATAGTTTATTAGGGCTTGTTTGACAGATAAAGGAATTAGGAGGGGTCTTAACATAGCCTTCTTATAATCAGTAGATAATAAGTCATTAAAAACTCTTTTAGCTAGTCGTAATGATGAAATTAATTCCCTAGCATTTCGGGCCTTATTATCACAACAGAAACTATAGATAAGCTGACAAAATCTAGCAAAATAAACAGTAGTTCTATCTTCTGTCATTCTATCCCCAATAAAACGTAAGCCAGCACTTGCATAGTCAAAATCAGTGTGATTTATGAGAGCATACCCGATTTGTTGGCTGAATATGGGAATTGCATCGAAATTGGAACATTTGTTTGCAAAAGCCTTGGTTATGCAATCAAAGAAGAAATTCCATTCCCTCCTTATGAAAGATTTCTTCAACTATCCCAGCTTTGCCAATGTCTTCTCATATCCCAGAATGGCCATCATGTTTTGAAGAACTGGCTCTTCAACAGTAGAATAGACACAGTTTTCAGGTAGCTGCAGTGCTTGTCGAACCGTAGACAATGTCACAACATACTCATCCTCCCCTGATGAAAAAATAATACTTGAGGACCCTTGAGCACCACCATCATCATATACACCGCTTCTCCAGAACTCTAGGACTTGAGTACAAGAGATAGCTTCAGGTTCGGTCAGAGCATACCTAATATCAGAACTAGCAAGAAAGTCCTGAATGAAGTGAAGTCCAGATGGTGCTTTTGACTTGCTAAAAATAGCAGAAAAGTTATTAGGAACAAACATAGCTCCATCAAAAATTATGTCCTTGGGTGCCATGAGAGATACGTGAGAGAAAAAATTGCCTGTAAGGTGTTTGATAAAATGTCTGTATGAAAAATCGTCAGTAGATGAGGGAGAATAAAAGTAAAAAGAGAGAGATAAAATATGAAAGTAAATAAAAGATTGTACAATCTTTTCTCTCTTTTACTTATACACGGTAAAAAAAATAACCGTTGAGGCACCTGTCAGACATGCAGCAGTAAAAGATAATTAATGGGCACGGGTACTCAGTAATCATTACTTATCACATGCAGTTTTTCAAGGAAAAACTGTTCCACTTACCAAGTAATCCCATTAATCAAGGACATTCAATTTTATTTTAAATTTTTAAAATTATTCCCACTTAATAAATTATTATTACTGCTTTACCAATATTCTGTAAAAATATGACCAATGAGAGAATGACCATAAATAAACCAAGTAAACAAATACTGCCACGTCAGAATCAGAACTTGATTTGTATCAGAGCGAAAAAGGTCATCAGAATATGGTTAGTATCAGGATTTAAAATATCATCAGAATATGAAACGACTCAGAGACAAAATCTTGCAAAAAAATAAAATTTCATTAATATATTAAGCAAATACATTTCATGAAACTTAAATTACATGCTTAAAATTACAAGATTGTCCTAAGCTAAAAATCCTAACATCAACAACTTTAGTCCTAGTCTAAGAAGACTGATAAAGCTGACAGTGAAGAGAAACAGGCGGCTGCAATTAATTCTTCTTCCTACTCTCAACAAAGAGAACAGCAAGACGAATGATCCATTCTTGCTATAGGAGAGCTTCTCTCCTTTCCTCTTCCAGACGCTCAAGATGGCGATGATAGTCCATATAGAAGAATAAGAGGTCTGTGAGAACCTCTTGGGGAACTGAGTCCCAGATTTCATCCAAAATGGCAGTGACATGCCACTCCTGCCTCCAATCAGTACAACTCAACTCTATATTAAAAGTGTCATAGTTCAGGACCAAGTTGAAACGAACCATGTTTTTGATGAGGATGTAAAAAGAGGGAGTTTGAGAGAAAATTAGAGATGTGTTGGCTGGAATGAGGTGTTGGTTTATATAACCAATAGAATACTAAGTGACGCAAGAAAAATTGAATGGTTATAGGTAAAAATAATTATACCTCGTCTCCCTAGACTGATGAGAATAATAATAGCCATTGGAAGCTTAAAACATGATTTAATGCGCACACGAAACAAGTAAAAATTACTGTGCATAGACGAGTACCACTAACCCAAATTATGTTGACTGTTAATATCTCACCCAAACATATTCTGATTTTAAATAAGACTGTTTCAGATTTTAACCACAAATAAGTCAAGTAATGAATCATGATTTAATACTAGAACTTAGACTTATATCAGAACTTAACAGTCATCAGAACATGATTCCTTAACTCGAAAGGTGAATGCCTATTTCTGTAATTCTTCACACAAATTCTGATTTCGTCTCTTCAAAACTTAATCATCAGAACTTCCATCAGAACTTGTCCTCAAAATTTATGCAACTGACACTTAACCTGTTCATCAAAAAGAACATTTATCACCATAGTAATTTTCATCATTCATATGGAGTGTAGGTGTGTGCAGTAAGCTAAATATCAGATAAAGATTAAAGTCTGATTCACTTCAGTTCATCTTAGAAATAAGGCATAACTAAGAACTTTGCTCAAAAGTGTCATGATTCTGAAGTCTACTTTAGAATGAGTTCATGCATGAGTCCAGCTCAACTGTTTTGTGCTCATTTTATGCATCTTTTGAAATTCCATTTTACAGTGGCTTCTCAGTGGAAGTGAGTCACGACTGCTTGTCAGAATTTATGATATTATCAGAGTATTTCTCCAGTAATCATAGAGTTTGAAAAGTCACCAAGAAAATATTTATTTTGCTTTTCTGATGCATATTACTTAATACCAGCAATGCACTTGGGTCTTTCCTTCGACATTTTTACTCTAGATCTCAAAGGAGTACTTGATTTTAATTTCTTTTCTTTTCTTTTTCTTTTGTTTTTGATAAGTGAGGCCTATCAGCACTTATTACATTCACCAGATTTACTAACATCAGAACTTAACAGATAAGAAGCATTATTCTAGTTTTTGACTTAGTAATAAGATAGACAAAGTAAACTTAACTAAGCTCAATATCAGAATTTGCTTGTGTTAAAAGATTTCCACATAAACAATTACTTCAAACATGGGATCTTTAGTATATTAAAGACTACTAGGTCAGCATCTAGCATAGTTATCCTCATTGGATTGAATTGTTACAGAAATATTCATATCACTATCAGAGTTTAGAAATTCACATCAGACAACAATCAGTACTTAAGGAATTTTCAAATTAAGCACATAATACACAGGGATAGTAATATCTGTAAATACTGATCATAAAATATGAAGAAACAGAACATAAACTAAGCAGACTTAGAGAAAGAACCTGAAACCATTCCAAGTTCATTTACCAATCTTTTAAAAGTAGCTTCACACAGTGGTTTTGTGAAGATATCTGCTAGTTGTTGATCTGTTGGAACAAAGTGCAATTCCACTATACCTTCATACACATGTTCCCTTATGAAGTGGTACCTAATGCTGATGTGCTTTGTCATTGAATGTTGAACTGGATTACCTATCATAGAAATAGCACTTTAATTATCATAGTAAATAGGAATTTTAAAATATGTTAACCCATAATCCAGTAACTGATTCTTCATCCAAAGAATCTGTGCACAACAGCTTCCTGCAGAAATGTACTCTGCTTCTGCAGTTGATGTGGAAATTGACTTTTTTTTCTTGCTAAACCAAGAAACCAATCTGCCTCCAAGAAATTGGCAGCTTCCACTTGTGCTTTTCCTGTCAATTTTGCATCCTGCA